>NC_061509.1:284555534-284594820 GCF_022539505.1 Lolium rigidum
TTGTTAGACACGTTTGGAAACGTCATCCGCAAGACATACTTTAATTTGTCGCCTTCAGGTGATATGAGTATCACGCCTGCTCCAGCTCCCTCTAACCTCTTGGACCCATCGAAGTTCATAGTCCAGGTTCTCGATAAATCCGGGGGTCTGATGTCTACGGGTGCTTCTATTCTTGTAGACAGTGTTGGGCCTCCAAGAGCAGAGGTTTGTAGAACAGCAGCAAGTTTCCCTTAAGTGGATCACCCAAGGTTTATCGAACTCAGGGAGGAAGAGGTCAAAGATATCCCTCTCAAGCAACCCTGCAATCACGATACAAGAAGTCTCTTGTGTCCCCAACACACCTAATACACTTGTCAGATGTATAGGTGCACTAGTTCGGCGAAGAGATAGTGAAATACAAGTAGTATGGATGTATATGAGTTGTAATAACAATCTGAATAAAATATGGCAGCGAGTAAACATGCAACAAAACAGTAAACAAACGGATATTCGATGTTTGGAAACAAGGCCTAGGGATCATACTTTCACTAGTGGACACTCTAAACATTGATCACATAATAAAACCACTCTATACTCTCTTGTTGGATGATGAACACCACTAATTGCGTAGGGCTACAAGAGCACCTCAATGCCGGAGTTAACAAGCTCCACAACATTCGATGTTCATATTTAAATAACCTTAGAGTGCATGATAGATCATTGCAATTACACCAAGTACTAACATATCATGCACACTGTCACCATCACACTATGAAGGAGGAATAAATCACATCAATACTATCATAGCAATAATTAACTTCATAATCTACAAGAGATTACAATCATAACCTACGCCAAGTACTACATGATGCACACACTGTCACCTTTACACCATGGAGAAGGAATAGACTACTTTAATAACATCACTAGAGTAACACATAGATGAATAGCGATACAAAACTCATATGAATCTCAATCATGTAAGGCAGCTCATGAGATCATTGTATTGAAGTACATAGGAGAGAGATTAACCACATAGCTACCGGTACAGCCCTTAGCCTCGATGGAGAACTACTCCCTCCTCATGGGAGACAGCAGCGTTGATGAAGATGGCGGTGGTGTCGATGGAGATGCCTTCCGGGGCACTTCCCGTCCCGGCGGCGTGCCGGAACAGAGACTCCTGTCCCCCGGATCTTGGCTTCGCGATGGCGGCGGCTCCGGAAGGTTTCTCGTACCGTGGCTTTTCCGTATCGAAGTTTTAGGTCGGGGACCTTTAAATAGGCGAAGAGGCGGAGTCGGAAGGCCGACGAGGCGGTGACACAATAGGGGGCGCGGCCCGGGTCCCGGCCGCGCCACCCCGTCATCTGGTGGCCCTGTGGCCCTCCTCTGGCGGCTCTCGGGTGTTCTGGAAGCTTCGTGGAAAAATAGGATGCTGGGCGTTGATTTCGTCCAATTCCGAGAATATTTCCTTACTAGGATTTCTGAAACCAAAAAACAGCAGAAAACAGCAACTGGCTCTTCGGCATCTTGTCAATAGGTTAGTGCCGGAAAATGCATAATAATGACATATAATGTGTATAAAACATGTGAGTATCATCATAAAAGTAGCATGAAACATAAGAAATTATAGATACGTTTGAGACGTATCAAGCATCCCTAAGCTTAGTTCCTACTCGCCCTCGAGTAGGTAAACGATAATAAAGATAATTTCTGAAGTGACATGCTATCATAATCTTGATCATACTATTGTAAAGCATATGAGATGAATGCAGCGATTCGAAGCAATGATGAAGATAATGAGTAAACAAATGAATCATATAGCAAAGACTTTTCATGAATAATACTTTCAAGACAAGCATCAATAAGACTTACATAAGAGTTACTCATAAAGCAATAAATTCGAAGTAAAGGCATTGAAGCAACACAAAGGAAGATATAAGTTTCAGCGGTTGCTTTCAACTTCAACATGTATATCTCATGGATAAATGTCAACACAAAGTAATATAACAAGTGCAATAGGTAAACATGTAAGAATCAATGCACACAGTTGACACAAGTGTTTGCTTCTAAGATAGAAAGAATAGGCAAACTGACTCAACAATAAAGTAAAAGATAGGCCCTTCGCAGAGGGAAGCATTGATTACTATATTTGTGCTAGAGCTTTTCATTTTAAAACAAGAAACAATTTTGTCAACGGTAGTAATAAATCATATGTGTTATGTATAAGATATCCTATAAGTTGCAAGCCTCATGCATAGTATACTAATAGTGCTCGCACCTTGTTCTAATTAGCTTGGATTAACATTGATTATCATTGCATAGCATATGTTTCAACCAAGTGTCACAAAGGGGTACCTCTATGCCGCCTGTACAAAGGTCTAAGGAGAAAGCTCGCATTGGATTTCTCGCTTTTGATTATTCTCAACTTAGACATCCATACCGGGACAACATAGACAACGGATAATGGACTCCTCTTTAATGCATAAGCATTCAACAACAGTTAATATTCTCATAAGAGATTGAGGATTAATTGTCCAAAGCTGAAACTTCCACCATGAATCATGGCTTTAGTTAGCGGCCCAATGTTCTTCTCTAACACTATGCATACTCAAACCATTTGATTGTGAGAACCGCCCTTACTTCAGACAAGACGAACATGCATAGCAACTCACATGATATTCAACAAAGGTAAAAGAGTTGATGGCGTCCCCAGAAACATGGTTACCGCTTAACAAGCAACTTATTAAGAAATAAGACACATGAGTACATATTCTTCACCACAATAGTTTTTAAGCTATTTGTCCCATGAGCTATATATTGTAAAGGTACAGAATAGAAATTTTAAAGGTAGCACTCAAGTAATGTACTTTGGAATGGCGGAGAAACACCATGTGGTAGGTAGGTATGGTGGACACAAATGGCATGGTTATTGGCTCAAGGATTTGGATGCACGAGAAGAATTCCTCTCAATACAAGGCTAGGCTAGGAAGGTTGTTTGAAGCAAACTCAAGTATAAAAGGTGCAGCAAAGCTCACATATGAACATATTGTAACTATTATAAGACTTTATATTGTCGCCTTGTTGTTCACACACCTCAACCAGAAAATATCTAGACTCTAGAGATCAATCATGCAAACCAAATTTTAACAAGCTCTATGTAGTTATTCATTAATGAGTACAAGGTACATGATGCAAGAGCTTAAACATGATCTATATGAGCACAACAATTGCCAAGTATCACATTATTCAAGACATTAAACCATTTACCACATGCGGCATTTTCTATTTCCAACCATACAATAATTAACGAAGCAGTTTCAACCTTCGCCATGAACATTAAGAATAAAGCTAAGAACACATGTGTTCATATGCAACAGCGGAGCGTGTCTCTCTCCCACACAAGCATGTATTTATTCAGAGAATGAAAATAATAAAACGAAAATAAAAGCACACAGACGCTCCAAGTAAAGCACATAAGATGTGACGGAATAAAAATATAGTTTCACTAGAGGAACCTGATAAGTTGTCGATGAAGAAGGGGATGCCTTGGGCATCCCTAAGCTTAGACGCTTGAGTCTTCTTAAAATATGCAGGGATGAACCACGGGGGCATCCCCAAGCTTAGACTTTTCACTCTTCTTGATCATAGTATATCATCCTCCTCTCTTGACCCTTGAAAACTTCCTCCACACCAAACTCGAAACAAACTCATTAGAGGGTCAGTGCATAATTCATATATTCAGAGGTGACATAATCATTCTTAACATTTATGGACATTGCACAAAGCTACTGAAAGTTAATGGAACAAAGAAATCCATCAAACATAGCAAAACAGGCAATGCGAAATAAAAGGCAGAATCTATCAAAACAGAACAGTTCGTAAAGACGAATTTTAAAGTGGCACCAGACTTGCTCAGATGAAAATGCCAAAATTGAATGAAAGTTGCGTACATATCTGCGGATCATGCACGTAAATTGGCAGATTTTTCTGAGTTACCTGTAGAGAATCATACCCAAATTTGTGACAGCAAGAAATCTGTTTCTGCGCAGTAATCCAAATCTAGTATTGACTTTACTATCAAAGACTTTACTTGGCACAACAATGCAATAAAATAAAGATAAGGAGAGGTTGCTACGGTAGTAACAACTTCCAAGACTCAAATATAAAACAAAATTGCTGTAGTAAAATAAAAACATGGGTTATCTCCCAAGAAGTGCTTTCTTTATAGCCATTAAGATGGGCTCAGCAGTTTTAATGATGCACTCGCAAGAAATAGTAATTGAAGCAAAAGAGAGCATCAAAAAGCAAATTCAAAACAAATTTAAGCCTAACCCACTTCCTATGCATAGGAATCTTGTAAATAAACAAGTCATGTAGGCATAATGCAACAAGCATAGAAAAATAACACAAGCGCAATTTCAGGATTCTCAACATAAAGAGGGGAAACTTAATATTATTAAGATGCATATAACCATGTTTCCCTCTCTCATAATAACTTTCAGTAGTATCATGAACAAACTCAACAATATAACTATCACATAAAGTATTCTTATCATGAGTCTCATGCATAAAATTATTACTACTCCCGACATAAGCATAGTCATTCTTATTAATTGTAGTGGGAGCAAATTCAAAAAAGTAGCTATCATTATTATTCTCATCATCAAATATAGGAGGCATAGTATAATCATAATTAGACTTATCCTCCATAGTTGGCGGCACCAAAAGACCACTATCATTATAATCATCATATATGGGAGGCATATCATAATCAACATAAACTTTCTCCTCAATACCCGGAGGGCTAAAGAGATCATTTTCATCAAAACCAACCTCCCCAAGCTTAGAACTTTCTATATCATTATCAACAATGGTGTTCAAAGCGTTCATACTAATATTACTACCAGCATGCAAATAAGGTTCCATAGGTTTTTTAATTTTTGCATTAAACCATTCATGTCTTGACTCAGGAAATAGTACAAAAAGCTCACAGATGTTTTCCATTATGCCTTACTAGTGTAAACAAGAAACAAAAAGATGAAATTGCAGGATCTAAAGGAAATAGCTTCAAACACTCACACAATGGTGCCAGAAAAGTACTTTTACCTGGGACCGGAGTATGAGTGCCTTTTACCTTTCCTCCCCGGCAACGGCGCCAGAAAAGTGCTTGATGTCTACGGGTGCTTCTATTCTTGTAGACAGTGTTGGGCCTCCAAGAGCAAAGGTTTGTAGAACGAGCAGCAAGTTTCCCTTAAGTGGATCACCCAAGGTTTATCGAACTCAGGGAGGAAGAGGTCAAAGATATCCCTCTCAAGCTACCCTGCAATCACGATACAAGAAGTCTCTTGTGTCCCCAACACACCTAATACACTTGTCAGATGTATAGGTGCACTAGTTCGACGAAGAGATAGTGAAATACAAGTAGTATGGATGTATATGAGTTGTAATAACAATCTGAATAAAATATGGCAGCGAGTAAACATGCAACAAAACAGTAAACAAACGGAGATTCGATGTTTGGAAACAAGGCCTAGGGATCATACTTTCACTAGTGGACACTCTCAACATTGATCACATAATAAAACCACTCTACACTCTCTTGTTGGATGATGAACACCACTAATTGCGTAGGGCTACAAGAGCACCTCAATGCCGGAGTTAACAAGCTCCACAACATTCGATGTTCATATTTAAATAACCTTAGAGTGCATGATAGATCATTGCAATTACACCAAGTACTAACATAGCATGCACACTGTCACCATCACACTATGAAGGAGGAATAAATCACATCAATACTATCATAGCAATAATTAACTTCATAATCTACAAGAGATTACAATCATAACCTACACCAAGTACTACATGATGCACACACTGTCACCTTTACACCATGGAGGAGGAATAGACTACTTTAATAACATCACTAGAGTAACACATAGATGAATAGTGATACAAAACTCATATGAATCTCAATCATGTAAGGAAGCTCATGAGATCATTGTAATCGAAGTACATAGGAGAGAGATTAACCACATAGCTACCGGTACAGCCCTTAGCCTCGATGGAGAACTACTCCCTCCTCATGGGAGACAGCAGCGTTGATGAAGATGGCGGTGGTGTCGATGGAGATGCCTTCCGGGGGCACTTCCTCGTCCCGGCGGCATGCCGGAACAGAGACTCCTGTCCCCCAGATCTTGGCTTCGCGATAGCGGCGGCTCTGGAAGGTTTCTCGTACCGTGGCTTTTCCGTATCGAAGTTTAGGTCAGGGACCTTTAAATAGGTGAAGAGGCGGAGTCGGAAGGCTGACGAGGCGGTGACACAATAGGGGGGCACGGCCCAGGTCCTGGCCGCGCCACCCTGTCATCTGGTGGCCCTGTGGCCCTCCTCTGGCGGCTCTCGGGTGTTCTGGAAGCTTCGTGGAAAAATAGGATGCTGGGCGTTGATTTCGTCCAATTCCGAGAATATTTCCTTACTAGGATTTCTGAAACAAAAAAATAGCAGAAAACAGCAACTGGCTCTTCGGCATCTCGTCAATAGGTTAGTACTGGAAAATGCATAATAATGGCATATAATGTGTATAAAACATGTGAGTATCATCATAAAAGTAGCATGGAACATAAGAAATTATAGATACGTTTGAGACGTATCAGGGTCCTGTATTTTGCAGTTCCATCCACTCTGCGATGAAATCTGGCAGAATTTGCGACTTTATTGATTTTCTTTTTTCATATGTGATGTCCCGAGGAGAAAGTTCTATTCCCCAAAGGGAGACACGACCTGTAGCTTCGTGATTGTTTAGTATATTGGATAGAGGTGCCTCATTGACCACTATTATCGGATGCGCCGAAAAATAGTGCCGCAATTTTCTTGCGGTTGTAAACACTCCATATGCTAGCTTCTGATACTGCGGATACCGCTGTTTTGAAGGCGATAAAACTTCACTGATGAAATATACCGGCCTCTGCACTCCATGGAGTTTTCCTTCTTCCTCTCTTTCGACAACTAGCGCCGTACTGACCACCTGGGGTGTAGCCGCAATGTATAACAGGAGAGGTTCCTTCTCTTTAGGCGCCACTAAGATTGGTGGTGTCGAAATTGTATGCTTGAGATCTTCGAAAGCTCTATCTGCCTCTTCGTTCCACTGGAACTTCTCTCCTTGCTTGATTAAAGCGTAGAACGGGAACGCTTTTTCTCCCAGTCTCGCGACGAATCTGCTTAAAACTGCGACTCGCCCAGTTAACTGATGTATTTCTTTCAACTTCGTTGGCTTCCTCATTGTTACGATAGCTTGGATTTTTTCGGGATTAGCTTCAATCCCTCTTGCTGAGACTAAGAACCCGAGAAGTTCTCCTGCAGGCACGCCGAAAGAACACTTCGTCGGATTCAGCTTGAGACAAAACTTGTCGAGGTTGTCAAAAGTTTCCTTTAAGTCCTCGATTAGTGTGGCCCCCTTTTTTGACGTTATGACGACATCGTCAATGTATACTTGTACGTTTTTCCCGATCTGTGTTGCTAAGCACTTCTGCATCATCCGTTGATATGTTGCTCTCGCGTTTTTCAAACCAAAGGGCATTGTTTTATAACAAAACACGCCGTAAGGTGTAATGAACGCTGTTTTGACCTCGTCCTCTTCTTTCAATCTGATCTGGTTATAACCAGAGTATGCGTCCAGGAAGAAAAGACGTTCACATCCTGCCGTGGAGTCGATGATTTGATCGATCCTTGGGAGGGGAAAGTGATCCTTTGGACAGTGTTTGTTGAGACACGTAAAGTCGACACACATGCGAAGGACTTTAGTGTTTTTCTTCGGAACCAACACTGGGTTTGCTACCCACGTGGCCTCTGTATGCAGCTCTTTAATTAAACCAGCTTCTCTGAGTCGATCAATCTCTGACAGCATAGCTTTGCGGTTTGGTTCCGAAAAACGCCGCAAAGGTTGCTTAATTGGTCTCGCTATTGGATCCAAGTTTAGGTGGTGCTCGGCAAGTTCCCTAGGTACTCCTGGCATGTCAGTTGGACACCATGCGAAGATTTTTCAGTGCTCACGGAGGAACTCGACGAGCGTGCTTTCCTATGCGAGGTCCATATCTGTCGCGATGGACGTCGTTTTCTTCAGATCTGTCAGGTGAATCTGCACCTCCTTGGAATCTTTTGCGGTATTAAAGGTTGGTTCTTTGTTAGGCCTCCCTACATCTGGCAGCACATCATAATCGGTTGTAAGCCTTGACTCCATGTATTACGCTTGCATCCCGAAAGTTTCGACGATCGATGAAAATCCTTGTCACATTTATCGGCTAGCACAAAGCTTCCT
The DNA here is from genome assembly GCF_022539505.1 of Lolium rigidum. Taxonomy (NCBI): domain Eukaryota; kingdom Viridiplantae; phylum Streptophyta; class Magnoliopsida; order Poales; family Poaceae; genus Lolium; species Lolium rigidum. The sequence goes on from NC_061509.1 coordinate 284,563,828, forward strand.
TTAACCGTAATTGGTCCCTTAGGTCCGGGTAACCTCCATAACAAGTATGTGTAATGTGGCACCGCCATAAACCTGGCATATGCTGGCCGTCCCAACAAGGCGTGATACTGTGACGGGAAATCCACAACTTCAAACTCCAGCCTCTCTATTCTATAGTTTTCTCGGGTCCCAAACTGAACATCGAGATTGATCTTCCCCAACGGATAACTTGGTTTTTCTGGCGTGATACCATGGAAACGTGTGTCGGTTGGTTTCAGATTTGCTAGAGATATGTTCATCTTCCTTAGTGTATCTGCGTACATAAGGTTTAGACTACTGCCTCCATCTATGAATACGCGGGATACATCGAATCCTGCGATTACTGCTGGTAAGATAAGTGCTGACTGCCCTGGTCGAGGAACTTGCTGCGGATGATCTGCTATTGTGAAGCCAATGTCTTGCCCTGACCAATTTAAGTACTCAATCATTGGTGGAGGCATCTTCTCTGCCATGAACACCTGTCGCGAGATTACTTTCTGAGCTCTATTGGACGGCCTACCCTTCTGAATCATCGAGACCGCTCCGTTGGAGTTAGGATCAACATATGGAGGTGGTTGTGGTGCTACCGCTATTCTGAGCTGGTGTTGATTTTCGTCCGTAATTGCGGGAGGAGGTGGCAAGTGGATCTCACTCCTGGGCCCTTGAGGGTTTCTATTTATCGCCTGAGCATTGGCTTGCCCTGCAGACCTTAGCATTGCCTGAAAATTTCGACAGTCCTTCTGTAAGTGTCTTGATTGTCTCTTCCCATTGCTATCGAGATAAAAGTGCATCTAACATGGCCCGTTCATCATATCCTCGGGGGACACGAAAGGCCTCTGGAACCTTGGCCCATTATTTGGCCTATTATTTCGAGAATCATCTCTGTTGTCGCCTAGCTGCTCGTTACTCCTTTGATAGTCATCTCTATTGCTTCCTCCAGCGCTTGCTCGAAAACGAGCCGAGATTTGACTAGGAGCGTCGTAATTCGAGTACTGCCGAGAAAATCGTCGCCTATTTTGGAAATTTCGATTGCGGTCCTCTTCAGGCGACCTGTGTCGTTTATTGTGAACAGTATCCTCTCCATCTGCCCACCTGTTTGCTATCTCCATCAATGCTGATACTGTTTTTGGGTTAGTTCTCCCCAAATCCTCGACAAAGTCTCCTCGTCGAATTCCTGCTACAAACGCATCTATCGCTCTCTCGTCGGATATGTTCTCTGCCGAGTTTTTAATGATGTTCCATCTTTGGATATACTTTCTCATTGACTCATCATGCTTTTGTCGACACGATCTCAACTCTTCTAACGACGCGAGGTTTTTGCGGGTAGATCGGAAGTTCTTGACGAACACATCCTCAAAACTGTCCCAGTTGTCGATGGAACCTGGGGAAGCTTCTTTATCCACGATCTTGCGGCTCCACTCGGATGTACTTGGATGCTCCGCATGGTCTGTTGCTCTGGTTCCTCCTATCAGCTTCACTCGTCTCGAGATAATCGACTAACCGAGTCCTCCGGATCTTGCGAGCCGTCGAATTTTTTGAAATTGTCGGGTAATTTAAACCCTGAAGGAACTCGAGTTTTCAGGACCCTCCTTGTAAAGCACGGCAGCCCACACATATCCTCATCATCTAACTCTGGGGAGTGTCGATGTTCCCTTCTATTTTGTCGTGCTCTGTCCACTCGTGCTTGCGCTGCTGTGTCTCGTGCTCCACTTGTTCTCTCGGGACTCGGCGGCTGGCTGCAGCGGGTCGTGGACTATTTTGCCTTGCTGCCCCTTCAGGAGGCGGAGTTACGAATGTTGTCCCCATAACTCCGACCCCTACCATGGCCATGTTGTACTATGCTTCTCTTGGATCTCCGGGAGGTGGTCTATTTGCGAGGATAAAGGCTTGTGTCGCCATATACCCAGCTTCCAGTGTTTTGGGGATAATGTTCCCCCTCGTGTCGATTGACATAAAAGACATGTCGAGGTTTTGAACTAGGTTTTCTCTCTCTGCTTCAGGTATGTTTTGCAGGCGAGACCTTGCTCTCCTTCGAGCTTCCCTGTGACTATCTCCCGAAGTTCCTGAATGTCGACTTAGCTCCGCTCTTCGCCTGCTTGATGCAGAGGCTGCTTCCTGCCTCCTATCCAACTCGATTTTCTGTTTCTCGAGCTCCCTCCTGATACGGGCAAGCCTATATTGGTATGCTTGTGACTCCTCAGGTGTTGCCGCGATAGTCATTGGTTCTGTGTCATCGATAGCTCTTGCAACTCGATCCCACACGGCCTGCGGAAATTGCACCATCTCTCGTGTTCCTGTTCCGATATATTTTGTTCCCAAACCTCGCGCAAGATCTGCGGGATCGACGTATGGATTTCCCGCCTCATCGAAAGCCTCTGACGTTGCTGGTTCTGTCCGGCTTGGTTCTCCAATTGCGTAGATCTGATGATATTCTGGATGCTGGACTTTGTCAGGTTTGGTGACACCATTATAGAGATTGGTGAAAACCTTTCCAATAGTGCTGGATTTGTCGATGAAGTTGAAGCTGTCGGTGTCGCTCGAGTCATCGCTTATATAGGAGTCCGCAGATGACTCGAAGGACATGTCGCTGAAGATCTTGACGAGTTTTTCGCTTGCCCTGGTGCTGATGAAGCATGGCGATGAAATCTCCTCGTCGCCTGACTCGATGGATGATGCTGAGCTCGAAAAATCGGGATCGACCGCCGATAATCCCGACGAGATCGGAATTTCGAGACGATACGCTCCTTCTTTCTCGACTCGGAAGTGGAACTTTCCGAACGTCATCTCCATGGGCTCCTCCAGATACGCATATGCATCCAAACGGGAGGGCGGGTGAGGTACAAAATCAACTAGACCAGTTTCGATCTGTTTACCTTTGTCCATTGCATTGCTTGCAGTTGATGAAGTCGATGATCTTGAACGTGCCATCGAGATCAGATCCTGACACCTCTAATTCCCACAGACGGCGCCAATTGACAAGGGATTAACTTATCAATGCCTATGGGTTGTAGACTAGGGTTTTAGTCGGAAGTAGAGGGCAAGTAGATCTCGAAGGTTTCAGCCGAAAAGTACTCGACGATATGAAAATTAGGGTTTGTGAGACAATGATTCGATGCTTTTTTTGTCCCTCGACTCCCCCTTATATAGGAGGCGGAGTCGAGTGATTCGTAATACACAAGTTACAGAGTCCGGGAGGGTTTCCAACTCATCCCGCAAGATTACAAGTATTGTTTCCTAATACAACTCTAGCTTTCCTTAATAATAATTTGGGCTTCCGATTCTCCTTATCCTTCGGGTCGTGGGCCTTCAGTAAACCCCGGGTACCATCTTCGGCAGGCCCATTGGGGATGCCTATGTCACTCATCGAGGCATTGAAAATGCCGAGACTCATCACCAGCTCACCCAAGATTTGATTGATCACCATTGGCAGTTGCATGGCCAATGAGTTATTACATTTATTTCCCATTGTTGTATGTGTGAAACATTCATTTCCTATTGTTGTATGTGTGAAACATTTGTTATTTGTTTAATTCTTCCATTAGAACATTTGTTGACATTTCCGAAAAACATTATTGTAATAATTATGACGATTATTGTGTGATGTAAAACATTTATTTTATGTGAATGTTGTGTTGGTTCTAATATCCAATTTGTCAAAAAACCCTGTTTTGAGGGGTCGAAAACTCGGACGAGCTAGCAGACCCCATATCCCCGTCTTCTGTTTTAGGGTGGGGATATGGGGTCTGCTAGCTCGTCCGAGTTTTCGGCCGGCGAAAAGTGAATACAGGGCCCTCTACTCGCGTTTTAAGGGGCGAAAAAATACGGGACCTGTTAGACATGCTCTAAGGTTTCTGCCAAAATTTTCATCCAACTTTTTATTGGACCGTTTTACCCTCCCACCAAAATACATAATACACCCAATGCCACCGTACTGGTTCGTTCGATTCTTATTATAAGTTGAAAAAAGTTCGTTTCCTTTCCTACGACCGCTTCTTCGTTGATGGATCTGTAAAAATAGGCTTTTTGTTGGGCCATTGTTGTGGCCGGCCGACGAATCAGTACAATCGTGACCAATTGAGCGTATAACAAGCCAATGGCTCTGTAAAAGGTATGGCTTCATTAGTCCCACACCGCTTTATTATAAGAAGTCTCACCGGTATATATAGGCAGATTATTTGGATGTCAACAAGCCGATGAAGGATGGCGAGCGAGAGAGAAAGGATCACCGATCCTCAGATGAAAGGAAACAAACAGTCGATCCTGTCGTTGAGCACCTACTAACGGAAACTGGGAGAGGACGCCTCGGCGCATCAGAAAAAAAATGAGCAGCTAGCTGCTGATGGGAAAATCGAGATGGACGCGCTTGCAATGCGAGATGCGGGCTCGAGCGAGGGAGAGAGGCTCGGCCAGTTGGATATTTGGGACTGCTTAGTGTCGTAAATTTGCGATTCTTTGATATTGACTCACCGAACCTAGCCCATTTGCCAGCCAATAAAAAACAGTTCTAGCTGTTATTTTTTTTAGATTTACCTAAATAAAATTAAAGGGTGATGACCACCATCATTAACGTCTGCGGTTTTACAAGTCGGTCAAACGAGGGCCTTGCATCTAATCATTTTAGAATTAATTATGTTTGTTACCAATAGAAGAAAATCTGATCAACATCGATGATGGTAACTAAGTAGAGAAGTGTCAACATGGATGGTGACTAGAAGATGGATTTTTGCTGCCGTTTTGGCGTGTTTGGTTTGCTGCTACAAAGGATGTAGCATGACTATTTTTTGTAATACTTCTTCATTTTTTTGGTTGTGTGCAACCATATTACCACTAGGGCACGGCTCTGCCGCGTGATGGAGAAGTATTAACACGGATGGTTTACTTAAGTTTTTAGTATTTATTTATTCCGATACAACGCACGGCCACTTTTGCTAGTAAGTACTTATGTTGAATATAATCAATATTCACCATGAAACTAATATCTATGTACGATTGAGGCACAGTATGTATCTTTGCTTGAGACTCACTGAATAGAATATCATGTACCAACATATTTTCTAGGCTACGTACGAGTAAAGAAAAATGTCAGCAGAAACTGGCAATATGACATTTCAACCGAACTTAAGGTGAAGCAAGGAAGGCCAACGCACGCAAGGGGCACTGCACAACCCGACCAAAAGCGTATGTAAGGGGCTCTGTTTCATCATAACTTGTACCTGATGGCAATGCTCCTGATCCAATATTCATTTCCTGCCATTCCGGTCACTCACTCTTGTCACATTCATATGAGTTTTTTTCTCGGTTTCTTTAAGTTCACCTACTTTTTGCTATATATGAATTTTATTGCTATTTTCTTGGCGACTAAGGAAATAGATTGATGATATGGAGCGCTTCTGCTCCGGTGCTCCCCCTGGGAAAAGGCTGGACGCGCCAAACACATGGACGGCTGAGATCTTCTGATACCTCTTCGGCAGCGGGGGTAAAATCGTAATTCCACTATGCGTAGACCGTCCGTACAGCCCTGTACAGGCCCGTATGGCCCGCGTACGTTATTATGTACGTATCTACAGCGAGGCTACATCACGTGCGTACGAGGGTGTACCGAAATAGAAACTCATATAAAACTGGACGTTTCCTTCTCCGCCTCCCTCGCCCCACCATTCCCCCCAGATCAGGAGCGAGCCAGAAAACCCTCCTCTCCCTCTCCGCCCAAACCCTCCTCTCCCTCCACCACTTCGGCTTCTCTACTCCCACTCCACTGCTCGTGACGCGATCGAATCTGTAGCCGATGGATGGTACGAGCGGAGCACCGCGGGCGGCCGCCGCTGATCTGGTGAGGAACAAGGCCGTGGTGGAGGCAGATGTAGCTGTGGCTGGCGGAGGAAGGCGTGGTGGAGCGGCTGCGTCGGGCGGATTGGTGGCGGAGGCGGTGGACCAGGAGGAGCACGGATTTCCCGGCGCGACCGTACCAGATCTGAACGTGGTGCCGGCCGGCGACACTCTGGTATATCCTCCTCGCTCGACTCTCCATCTTCTATCCCCTTCTCTAGTGGTGGTTAGGGTTAGATGAAATAAATTTTGGTTGGAGGTAGTACCAGATTGTCCTAGGGTTTGTGACGGATTTTATTTCATTTTACATGGATAAATTTGCTGCAAATATTATGTGTTGGAATGCCATTTGAAATGGATGTGGTAATTGATGCCATCAGCAGCATAAAGTTTATTTTTGCTTCTGATTCATAATCGTCTCAACACAAGAGCAATGCTGCAAATGCTAATTATTTCATTGCCCTTTGGTAACATGTGTTTGCAGTAACTTTGCCCAGATTGGACACATCCTCAAGTATAAGTACAACCATTTTGCTAAGATCTGTTGGCAGTATCTTTCATTGCCCTTTTACTAACATATGTTGGCCGTATGTTTTCTCTTTAGGCCTATGGCCTTTTAGATAGCCACCCATTGCTAACCTATAGCAATTGCTTTTCATCCAAATACTAACCACAAGATTTAACATCTTATGGTGATAATTATTGCTTATAAAATTTATGGTACTGCTGCTCCAGGGGCATTTCCATTTGTGCATAAGATATTTCCTTTTTCAGAATATGTTGTAAACTATTAATTCCACCTTTATTAAACTTGTTTTATGTAGTAATATTTAACATGCTTTGTATAGTAAGATATAGTTGTCATGTTTTGAAAGTACAGTTGTAATTTAGAATGTGCTCCATTAGAATCTTGACTTTGTTTACTCTATGAAATTTACTATTAAGAGCAATATTATGTTAAGGTGAAACATAATATTGTCTATGATTACTCTATGATATTAAGATCAGTATTAATGATAGGTTGACAGAATTATGTTTCACCTTAATATAGTAGGAGAAATATAATGTTACTGGCCTATTATTGTAATGATTGCAATAAGGATTTGTAGTATATGTGTTATGCTGCTATGATTGCAATTTAGATTGACATAATAATTTTCTCCCTGCTAGTATATTAATTGAAATGGAATGATAGCACCTGTATATGGTACTATAAACTGTAAATATGTTGAGTTATTAGTTCCCAAAGTTTTGTACTAGCATTATCCATTCGATAAACATTGTACAATTAATTGCAATGTGTACTCTTTAATTTATAACAATGCATCATTGAGTTTATTATTTGCTTAGTTTTCCCACTTATTTTCTTTAAATTAGGCAATGTGAAATATGTATATATGAACATTGTTTTTAAATTTATTCTTATCAGGTTGGTGAGACCTCCTCTGTCCGCAAGAGGAAGTTTGAGGAGTTGGATGACTCGGAGTACAATGGCCACTCCTACATTTCCTCCGAGGTCGAGTCCGGGGACGCCGTGTCGGTAAGATAGCTTTCTCAATGTTGATTGTGCATGGTTGACAAGTTTATTGAACTCATTGTTGTACAATAGCTGTGACATATGATTGTGATATTGTTGTTTTGCAGTACAACTCAGATGCTTCATCTGATAATGAAGTCAGCAAGTACAATGTGTTGTCATATGAGAAGAAGGTGGAGGAGAAGATCTGGGCTAGGGGAATCCGTGCTTACATGAAACATGATGGTAAGTACTACTGCAAGTTCCATCCCTCCAAGCAGGTTCCTAGGGATGGTATGCGTGAAGGACTTGTTAGCCATGTGAAGAATGTGCACCCGAAGGATCTCCGCAACAAGGCGAACCATGCTGCCCTGACCAAAGTACTGGAGTACTATGGTCAGGATTGACTGAATGTCTCAAAAAGTTAATGAAGAAGTACATCATCAGTAGTTATGATGATGTTAAGTAATGTATGTTATTAAGAACTGCTAATTTATGTGTGCACCTTCTGTTATGGTGCGGTAACTATGTATGGACTTGCTAGGCATGTGAACTTTAGCTATGGTAGCTATGTATGCACTGTACCAGTGTGCTAGATGGTATGTAGCACACTGTGTTTGCTTTTGCTGGTTCTTCACTTTGTTATAAGATAAGTGAAGTTATGGATGGCTAGAAAGTATTGTCAGCCTTTTTATCTACCATGCATGTTGTGTTGGAAAAATGGTAGTCCATAAATATTATCTTGTTTGCAGGGAAATGGTACTTCTAAAATTTTGCTTGTTTGAAAATTTGATAGTTCAGTAATATTGACTTACGTACCAATTTGATCTCTGTCATAATGTTTTCAATAGTTTAAAAAACATAGTAGATAAGTTACATGAATGAATAGCAAGCCGCTATGTGATGATAATAGCAACCAAAAATGTCATGAGAATAAAACAGAGTAGCAATTTCATATGTTATTTGTATCTGATATTTCATATGTGAATTTAAAAAATAGAATTTGTAAAAAGTTCATATACAGAAAATGTACAAAAGATGCATTGAAGGTTGGCAGATCAACCCAACCTTGTATGTTTTCATTAATTTGTTTTAGAATTATCCTTTATCAAAATATATACTTGAAAGTACAGTGATTGAAATAAAATTGTAAACTTTATTTTAAATGTTTTTTCAATAATACTTTATATTACATGCATGGGAGCATAAAAAAATAGGATGAATTAGAGATGTTCAAAAAAATCATTTGCTCTACGACGGACTGTTAGGTGTAACATTTAGCCCCATTTTTAAAGCAAGTGATTTTTTGACCTCCTTCAAATCACCTCAAATTTTGCACACATTGTATGTAACACAAGAAAACATGGAATGTGAAGATTTTTTTCATTTTGAATATTTTTGAATTACTAATGGATGCTCCTTGGTTGGGAGGTGGCGAAACAAGGGTTTTAGGGTCTAAATGGGTCTACCATGCCCTAAAACAGATCCAACCACCTTGGATGGGGCCAATATTTGGCACACTTGTGCATGGTGGTGTGTCCCACCCTTTTTGCCTTGCTTTTTCTAGGTTGGTTGCTACTTTCATGGTGATCCCTTGGTTGGGAGGTGCCGAAACAAGGATTCTAGGGTCAAAATGGGTCTACCATGCCCTAAAACAGATCAAACCACCTTGGATGGGGCCAATATTTGGCACACTTGTGCATGGTGGTGTGCCCCACCCTTTTTGCCTTGCTTTTTCTAGGTTGGTTGTTACTTTCATGGTGATCCCTTGGTTGGGAGGTGCCGAAACAAGGGTTTTAGGATCAAAATGGGTCTACCATGCCCTAAAACAGACCCAACCACCTTGGATGGGGCCAATGTTTGGCACACTTGTGCATGGTGGTGTGCCCCATCCTTTTTGCCTTGATTTTTCTAGGTTGGTTGTTACTTTCATGGTGATCCCTTGGTTGGGAGGTGCCGAAACAAAGGTTTTAGGGTCAAAATGGGTCTACCATGCCCTAAAACAGCATCCAACCACCTTGGATGGGGCCAATATTTGGCACACTTGTGCATGGTGGTGTGCCCCACCCTTTTTGCCTTGCTTTTTCTAGGTTGGTTGTTACTTTCATGGTGATCCCTTTGTTGGGAGGTGGCGAAACAAGGGTTTTAGGGTCAAAATGGGTCTACCATGCCCTAAAACAGATCCAGCCACCTTGGATGGGGCCAATATTTGGCACACTTGTGCATGGTGGTGTGCCCACCCTTTTTTCCTTGCTTTTTATAGGTTGGTTGTTGCTTTCATGGTGATCCCTTGGTTAGGAGGTGTCGAAACAAGGGTTTTAGGGTCAAAATGGGTCTACCATGCCCTAAAACAGATCCAACCACCTTGGATGGGGCCAATATTTGGCACAATTGTGCATGGTTGTGTGCCCCACCCTTTTTTTACTTGCTTTTTCTAGGTTGGTTGTTACTTTCATGGTGATCCCTTGGTTGGGAGGTGCCGAAACAAGGGTTTTAGGGTCAAAATGGGTCTACCATGCCTAAAATAGATCCAACCACCTTGGATGGGGCCAATATTTGGCACACTTGTGCATGGTGGTGTGCCCCACCCTTTTTCCTTGCTTTTTCTAGGTTGGTGGTTACTTTAATGGTGATCCCTTGGTTGGGAGGTGCCGAAAGAAGGGTTTTAGGGTCAAAATGAGTCTACCATGCCCTAAAACAGATCCAACCACCTTGGATGGGGCCAATATTTGGCACACTTGTGCATGGTTGTGTGCCCCACCCTTTTTGCCTTGCTTTTTCTAGGTTGGTTGTTACTTTCATGGTGATCCCTTGGTTGGGAGGTGCCGAAACAAAGGTTTTAGGGTCAAAATGGGTCTACCATGCCCTAAAACAGATCCAACCACCTTGGATGGGGCCAATATTTGGCACACTTGTGCATGGTGGTGTGCCCCACCCTTTTTGCCTTGCTTTTTCTAGGTTGGTTGTTACTTTCATGGTGATCCCTTTGTTGGGAGGTGGCGAAACAAGGGTTTTAGGGTCAAAATGGGTCTACCATGCCCTAAAACAGATCCAGCCACCTTGGATGGGGCCAATATTTGGCACACTTGTGCATGGTGGTGTGCCCACCCTTTTTCCTTGCTTTTTATAGGTTGGTTGTTGCTTTCATGGTGATCCCTTGGTTAGGAGGTGTCGAAACAAGGGTTTTAGGGTCAAAATGGGTCTACCATGCCCTAAAACAGATCCAACCACCTTGGATGGGGCCAATATTTGGCACAATTGTGCATGGTTGTGTGCCCCACCCTTTTTTTACTTGCTTTTTCTAGGTTGGTTGTTACTTTCATGGTGATCCCTTGGTTGGGAGGTGCCGAAACAAGGGTTTTAGGGTCAAAATGGGTCTACCATGCCTAAAATAGATCCAACCACCTTGGATGGGGCCAATATTTGGCACACTTGTGCATGGTGGTGTGCCCCACCCTTTTTTCCTTGCTTTTTCTAGGTTGGTGGTTACTTTAATGGTGATCCCTTGGTTGGGAGGTGCCGAAAGAAGGGTTTTAGGGTCAAAATGAGTCTACCATGCCCTAAAACAGATCCAACCACCTTGGATGGGGCCAATATTTGGCACACTTGTGCATGGTGGTGTGCCCCACCCTTTTTGCCTTGATTTTTCTAGGTTGGTTGTTACTTTCATGGTGATCCCTTGGTTGGGAGGTGTCGAAACAAGGGTTTTAGGGTCAAAATGGGTCTACCAAGCCCTAAAACAGATCCAGACACCTTGGATGGGGCCAATATTTGGCACACTTGTGCATGGTTGTGTGCCCCACCCTTTTTGCCTTGCTTTTTCTAGGTTGGTTGTTACTTTCATGGTGATCCCTTGGTTGGGAGGTGTCGAAACAAGGGTTTTAGGGTCAAAATGGGTCTACCATGCCCTAAAACAGATCCAACCACCTTGGATGGGGCCAATATTTGGCACAATTGTGCATGGTTGTGTGCCCCACCCTTTTTTCCTTGCTTTTTCTAGGTTGGTTGTTACTTTCATGGTGATACCTTGGTTGGGAGGTTCCAAAACAAGGGTTTTAGGGTCAAAATGGGTCTACCGTGCCCTAAAATAGATCCAACCACCTTGGATGGGGCCAATATTTGGCACACTTGTGCATGGTGGTGTGCTCCACCCTTTTTGCCTTGCTTTTTCTAGGTTGGTTGTTACTTTCATGGTGATCCCTTGGTTGGGAGGTGCCGAAACAAGGGTTTTAGGGTCAAAATGGGTCTACCATGCCCTAAAACAGATCCAACCACCTTGGATGGGGCCAATATTTGGCACACTTGTGCATGGTGGTGTGACCCACCCTTTTTTCCTTGATTTTTCTAGGTTGGTTGTTACTTTCGTGGTGATCCCTTGGTTGGAAGGTGCCGAAACAAGGGTTTTAGGGTCAAAATGGGTCTACCATGCCCTAAAACAGACCCAACCACCTTGGATGGGGCCAATATTTGGCACACTTGTACATGGTGGTGTGCCCCACCCTTTTTGACTTGCTTTTTCTAGGTGGATTGTTACTTTCATGGTGATCCCTTGGTTGGGAGGTGTCGAAACAAGGGTTTTAGGGTCAAAATGGGTCTACCATGCCCTAAAACAGACCCAACCACCTTGGATGTGGCCAATATTTGGCACTCTTGTGCATGGTGGTGTGCCCCACCCTTTTTTACTTGCTTTTTCTAGGTTGGTTGTTACTTTCATGGTGATCCCTTGGTTGGGAGGTGTCGAAACAAGGGTTTTAGGGTCAAAATGGGTCTACCATGCCCTAAAACAGACCCAACCACCTTGGATGGGGCCAATATTTGGCACACTTGTGCATGGTGGTGTGCCCCACCCTTTTTGACTTGCTTTTTCTAGGTTGGTTGTTACTTTCATGGTGATCCCTTGGTTGGGAGGTGCCGAAACAAGGGCTTTAGGGTCAAAATGGGTCTACCATGCCCTAAAGCAGACCCAACCACCTTGGATGGGGCCAATATTTGGCACACTTGTGCATGGTGGTGTGCCCCACCCTTTTTGCCTTGCTTTTTCTAGGTTGGTTGTTACTTTCATGGTGATCCCTTGGTTGGGAGGTGCCGAAACAAGTAATAAGGCGCACGCAGCAAGACAAACTTTGACCATAAAAATTGAGCAACAAAATCTTGATTATATTATATGTATATAGAATTGTTGGATTCGTATTGAAAACATTTTTTAATGATACTAATTTAATACAAATATTAATCGTCTATTTAAAGTAATTTTTGGTAAACAAAAAGCTCCTAAAAGGAGGACGTCTTACGGGGATGACGCGTCGAGCAACGTGGCAAGGGAGAGGAGGCGTCGGTGATGTGTAAAGCTACGTGGCGAGGGAGCGGAGGCTTCGGCGCATATAAAAGCTTCGTCTCCCACATTTGCAGCCATTCCCTCCCCCCCCCCCGTTCCCCACCTCTCCGAGAATCTCTCCGCCAAAAACCCCTCTCTCCCTCTCCATCTCCCTCACTCCGCCGGTAGTTTAGGTTTTCGCCTCGCCGATCCAGTCAATTCGCGGCGATTGATGGAAGCTAGGGGAGGAGCATTTGGCGCGGACGATGTGAAGAAGGTGTCGGTCGTTGATGTTGCTGCATCGACGGAGGCGGTTGGAGGCGAAGGAGGTGGTGGAGAGTCCAGCATTACGGCGGTCGCTGCGAGGTCCACGGTCGTCGGCCCGGTGGTCGTGGCACAGGCGGATCTGGACGCGGACGAATTTGCTACAGGGGGAGACGAAGGCGATGCGGGAGCATCCACCATCACAGGGGGTGATGTTGGCTCAGCCGTGATCGTGGCGCCGGATCTGGTGGAGGAGGCTTCATCATCCTTTGTGGAGAAGGCCATGGCGGATCTGCTCGCTGCGCCGGCGTCCGGCGACGTCTCGGAGGTGAAGTCGGACTTGCATATGGAGGTAACTGCTCGATCTGCCCCTTTTTTCTTGTTGACTTAGAATCTCAAACCATGATAGTGCTTCTGAGTTTGTACACTAGCTCTAACCCTTTTAAGTATTTTACTTTTGCAATAGGTACTACAAATTGCATGATATGGTCCACATAACCAAGCTGATAAATTCCATGTTTCGGTACTTTATTATCAAATTTATTTAGTGCGTCGTAGGAAAATGCAGCAACTAATAAATGTTGATCAAAATCATTTCTGGTACAGAAGAATAAATAAAGCATTTTTCGAGTAACTACTACTATGTACCTTGTTCTCCTCTGCACCAAAGTTGGACAAGCATTTCTATGACATGATTACCATTCATTGTTTGTAATTACTAATTAGGACTTAGGAGTTAGGAGTATACATAAGATGATAAAATGAAAGAATATTAAATATGATATGGATTATTGTTTCCTTTTTGCCTTTTTGGTATGCAAACTATTTCGATGACTTTTTCCTTGAGGGGATTAATGTGGGAATTTATCTTTTTGGTATGCAGGCCGGGGAAGGGTCTAGGAAGAGGAAGCGGGAGGTGGAACCTATGCCTCCTCCAAACCAGGAGGAGGAAGAACCTGTTCATGCTGATGCAGCAAACGAGGAGGAGGTGGTGGAACCTGTGCCTCCACCAAACCAGGAGGAGGAAGAACCTGTTGATGCCGATGCAGCAAACCAGGAGGAGGTGGTGGTGCCTGTGGATGGTCCATACCAGGACTTGGAGGAATATGATGGCTCCCTGGAGGTGAGCAATATATTTAGTTGTGTACCCTTCCATCTATTACATTATGTTTGGTTTGCATCTGTAATTATAATGTGTACACATTGTTCTTGTCTAGTATGACTCCCAGGATTCCGCGGAGTCGGTTGACGACAGGAACATTGGGTCATTCAAAAGGAAGCTCCTGCAGAAGCTGGAGAATGGGGACCTGCCTTTCAAGAAGCGTGGGAAGTACTTCTGTCCATGGCACAAGGTGAAGCCGAAGGGTGGCAAGCTTGATAATCTGAGGCAGCATGCCGAGGAGCTAGCCATCTCTGGCACCTCTAGGCAGATTAGGGCAGAGCATTATGGACTGGTGCTGGTGCTCGCTGTCGAGGATGATGCCTAGATGTTGTGGACTGATGTGATGGTGTTGCTTTGCCTTTATGGTGTTGAACTATGTCAGTAATGAGTGTTGAACTAAGTTAGTTTTGTAAATAACTAAGTTATTTACCTAGTGTGATCATCTATTATATTGATGGTCTTATTTTGTGAATTTGTGTGGAACTAAGTTATGTAATTAAGTATAATCTATGTATTGGTGTGCTGATGCTTAGCTATGTCTTGCCTTTGGAATGATGGTGGTTGCATGTTACATCCATTTGCATCTTCTGGTGCAACTTGTCATCTGAAAAATTGTGCCGAGAAAAATGCTGATGGCTTCGGTATGCTGGTGGTTGCATGCTTGAGCACTTCGTGTCGCGTTGGTTGCCCTCCTCTCCACATTAGCTATGTATGCACTGTAATGTGCAAAGGTGTACCAATTTTATGCTATAATAGAAAGTTACTATTAAAAATATAAACGAGTGGAGTCAGTCGGGCCGCATTAGGATAACATAATAGTTTCGGTGGCCCAGTTTTGCCCAAATGGAAAAGCTAAAATATAACGGCCTGACGACCCATCCTGCACCTACACAAGCTCAACGCTTTCTCATACCCAAATCGTGGGTGTGCCTGATAATTTCTTCCCATTTTTCTGTCGTCGCCGCCTCAGTACCCTGCGTACCATTGTGGAGCTGTCGTCGGAGAGAGGTATGATAAAGCACTATGCATATCCATTCAGAAGTAGATCATGATGAATACATATTGTGCCGACTGTTTTTGTTGCTCATCTATCTCCCCTCTATTGTCCGCGCGGTTGTTTCTGAAAATTGATCAAATTGTCGAGAACACATAGATCTGATACAGTAACTGCAACAATTATTGCCCAGTACATGCGCCATGTTAGATCTGTTTTTCATCTGATGTCCCGGGCCTAATATGCATTCATTTTTGTCATCTATTTGTCGACAACACCTAGATCAGCTACAGTAACTGCAATCATTTTCTCATCTATTTGTCGACAACACCTAGATCTGCTACAGTAAGTGCAATCAGTTTCTCAACACCTAGATCTGCTACAGTAACATTCAGTACAATAATATTGTATCTTGTACATTTTGACTACATACTATTGAAGTTGTCACATAACATATATTATAGATCATCATGAATGTTACATTAAATGCATTTTTTATAACTATGTTTGATCACTCGTAATGGTATGAAGGTCAACATGGATGCTCACGTACCTGAAGTTGTTGTTGGGGATGCGCAGAAAAGAATTACTATGAGAGGTAAGAATGATCGTTCCATCAATATTGTTTCAGTACATATATTATTGTTCATTAATATCCAAAATTATGCATTCAGGTCCAAGAATTATGGGGAATGCAGATTTGGACTCCTTCTGTGTGTTTCCCAATCTGGTGGAGATTTATGATGAACAACTTGCTACACTGAAGCGTGTAGTTCGTAAGCACAAGCCAAGTAAACCCCTCTATGTCTTCACCATCAACAAATCAAACATCATCAAGGGCAAAGCCAAAATGGTAATCAATTCTTGAATAAATCATAGCCATCAATACTGCCAAAGCGTATCTCAATTTTTTTTTGCTAACAAATGATTTCTCATTGACTCCTTCTGCAGTACTTCTCAAAGGCCTACACCATGGAGTACATTGTGAAAAATATGAAATTACCATCAGAAACTCAAGTCTTTTCCAGGAATAGAAAAGTTGCTAAAGTAGGGAAAACTGCCATGATTACCTCAAAATGGATGGATGTTGTGAAGCAAAATAACATGCAAGTTGGTGACATCTACATATTCTGGTTTCGTGGTAGCAAGGAGGGTCTGAAGCTCCTAGTTGATCAACTATGAAATCACCACGTATTTTAAATGCTTATACATGACAATTTTGTCATGAAACATGGACATTAGTGTGTTCTACATGTTATGTTTGAATAATGGTTAACGCATGTTTTATTGTCATGACATTGGTGTTTGCTATTAATTGATCGCATAAGTACTGCATAAAACGTGGCGAAATCGTGCACCACTTCTGGCCCATATTGCCTAGCATCAAGCTATGCAGGCTCCGCTTAAAAAGGTAGCCCATTTCGGTCTGTTACCACAAAAGGTGGTTTAATTTCGGCTGGGCAGTTGCCATTTTTTCTGCAGGGCAGTTCCCACCGAGTCTTCTTCCCTTCCCATTCTTTCTCCTCCTCATTTGCCATTTTTTCTGCAGTGCATTTCCCACCGATTCATCTTCCATCCCCTTCTTTCTCCTACTTTCTCCACACTGCCCTCTTCGTCTTCCTCTCGTAATGGATCATGAAAGAGAGGTTAGCAATCACAACACTAACATGGATCAGGAAAGGGAGGTTAGCAATCACAGCACTGACATGGATCAGGAAAGGGAGGTTAGCAATCACAGCAGTGGCATGGATCAGGAAGGGGAGGTTAGCAGTCACATAACTGAAATCCGGAAGATTGTCGCACATCCAACTGAGATTGAGGTTGTCTACACCAACGACAACCATAAAGCAGCCGAGATTGTGGACATGTACGAGCAGTGGTTGAGCAAGGATGAATACAAGTTCATGGGCCTCGACTTCGAGTACTGCGACCCGGAGTACGAAGGTGACTATCGGATCGCCGTCGTACAACTGGCGATGAAGGATCACGTATTGGTCTACCAATGGTCAAGGTATGTATATTTGATTTTTACAGTGGGGCTTACAAACTTGAAATATGAAACCAGGTTTTACACAACCTCTATCATCTTGATCTGATGCTTCATGCTAGTTCATTTCTGTGATTTTATCTTGTTGATGTGGTTAGTTAGTTGTTATTTATTTAATTATGTGCCTGTAGTTATGGTAAATCCCCCTCACAAACATAGTTGTGCTACTCATTCATCTTTAAGGATAAAATCTGAACTTCCAAATCCTTTTGAATGTACTGATATGAACCATGATATGTACTTCCATTCAAGTTCAGACTAAAAATGTTAAATGACACGTAGGAATGAAATAACATCACATAATTTCATTGCATTTCACAACTCACTTTCAGCATTTTTTCCCAACAATATTTTACATTTTATCTTTTCCAATTTTTTGGTGGAGCAGTAGCAAGCAGTGGTGTCCAAAACTCATGGATTTCCTACGCAGTGGTGTCCACTTTGCTAGCATCGATATCAGAAATGACAGAATAGTAATGCAGCAAAGTTGGAATATTGAGATACCAATTCAGTACCACATTGATCTGCAGGACTTGTTCAAGCTTGAACGCGACAGGACTGGGATGGCTGACATGGCAGCCGCACTCATCGATATGAGCTACAAAGGAATGAAGAAAGAATTCCCATATGTCCAACACAAATTCTAGGAGAAGAAACCCCTCGATGAAATTAATCTTCAGTATGCAGCCAGAGATGGGTTTGTGGCGTACAAACTGTACCATATAATCCGTCTGTGCAACTATGGATAGCGCCACCGGCTACCTCCGCAAGCAACACCAACAGCATTGCTACCCAGTTCAACGGGCGGCACAAAGGTGTCTTTATCGAGCAGCAGCAAGGGAGAAGAATTGACCAGCACCAAGCGCCCAAGGGGGGTGAAGGGTGGACATACATGCGCATCACCGATGGGCAGGAAAAATGGAGTGACGCGTCTTGGAGTTTTCCCACTTATGATCAAACAAGCCCTCTTCGATTTCCGGGGGTCCCGTGGGACAAGTGGCCGGAGGAGAAGAAGCCGAAGATAGGTTGGAGTGGTGATGCCCCAAACACACCCTAGATAGATCCATGGTCTGTGAAGTGTATATATGTTGTAGTTTGTGTTTTGTAAATGGGTTGAACTACTTTCTGTAATGGCTATCAGACGAATGGTGTGTTAACTTTCAGTATTGTGACTAAAAAGGGTCAACCTTCCCCTAAAATTGTAAACTTTATTTTTAAATGATTTTTTTTCAATAATACTTTACATTACATACATGGGATCTTATAACCCTATGTTTCGCGTGTCTGGGTGCAACTAACCATGGTCTACCCCACAATATTCTTGTAGATGGAATGGATAGCAGTGTGGGGCATGCAATGGTGAACCCATGTGCTAGTGTGGCCTCACCCTAGCATGCACATCTACCTGATTTGCCCCAAAAATGCATGTTTTCGCCTAAAACCCTTTGTTTCGCATGTCTGTGTGCAACTAACCATGGTCTACCCCACATTATTCTTGTAGATGGAATGGATAGCAGTGTGGGGCATGCAATGGTGCACCCATGTGCTAGTGTGGCCTCACCCTAGCATGCACATCTACCTGATTTGCCCAAAAAATGCATGTTTTCGTCTAAAACCCTTTGTTTCGCGTGTCTGGGTGCAACAAACCATGGTCTAGCCCACATTATTCTTGTAGATAGAATGGATAGCAGTGTGGGGCATGCAATGGTGCACCCATGTGCTAGTGTTGCCTCACCCTAGCATGCACATCAACCTGATTTGCCCCAAAAATGCATGTTTTCGCCTAAAACCCTATGTTTCGCGTGTCTGGGTGCAACTAATCATGGTCTACCCCACATTATTCTTGTAGATGGAATGGATAGCAGTGTGGGACATGCAATGGTGAACCCATGTGCTAGTGTGGCTTCATCCTAGCATGCACATCCACCTGATTTCCCCCAAAAACTTCCAGCCTTAACTGTTTAGGTGCATTATTAAGTAGTAGTACAACCGAATATTAATTAGTAGTACAACCGAATATGCGTGATCACAATTTACCAACTGTTTAACACAACTTCTGATTGTAGTTACATATAGACGTGAAAAGCTATTGATTTTATCACAGTGTACAGATATGCATGCTCACTACTTAGGCCACCATTAAATGCAACTTAACATGGAAAAATCTTCGTCTACAAGCTAAAGGAGTTGCCATTCAACATAAGATGATGCATGAGTCCACTGCTGATGCCGCCAGTGCATATAATGGTACAGTTCTTGTACTACCTGGATTGGAAATTACATGCTAATTATAAAAAGCTACTTTTGTTGAATTATGTAAGTAGGACAGCTTATAGGCACTCACTTGTTGTTAAGTTTGCATTTCTTGCTGCGTCGGTTGTGACCTGGCTCTTTGTAAGCCCCGCACTTAATTTTGTGCTCGTCGTACGATAGAGGTCTTCCATTTTTAGACTTAGGGCGGTTGTCATCATCTTTATTATGTGTACCTTTGCTCGATACTTTAATAGGATCCTGGACCTTAACCATGTTTCCTTCTCGGTCCTCCACATGTTCAACTGCTAATGTGCTTAGACAAATCGGAACAGCACCCACCGTACCCTCCTTGTCGTACTCAACCGCCGTTGCTATCACGTCCTTTAAACTGTCATCATGATCGAGCCCAAAGTGTTGGGTGTTTGCATGCTGCATGCATAGCTTGCGAGGATATCACACTGACCTTGCTATATTCAATTCTATCCGCTGTACCTGACCAACCTACTCCAAACATATCACTCGTTCGCCTAGCAGGTAGTCCATTTCTTGCGTCTTTTGATAACCGACGAAGAACACAACACTTTGGAATTTCGGATATTTGCAGAACACATAGAACATGGAATATATGTTTGCAAGGGAGTCCTTTTCGAATCATTCTCCTGCAGCTGCACTTTATAGTTTCTTCAGGATTTCCCGGTGTATATTCCACGGTGAACTGCCTCTCTGGTTTATTATGCCATGCCACGACAAAAGTTTCAGACCCACATCCCAGCTTTCTTTCCAAAGTCACTATGCCGCCAACTGACCTCAAATCTAGCTGCAATATATAGAAGTTTGCCGAGGTAAACACGTGGGAAGCAAATACCTCCAGATCCCTGCAGCTTGTTACGGGCACAGATAATGTCTGTGAGGCCGTGCAGTCATCATGCGCCTCGTTCTCACGGATGTGGGTAATGCAATTCTCATAGTGCAATATCATGTCCACTAAAGTCATTTCTCCATCAAGGTGCAGGTGAAGGCAGGAATTCAGACATTCACTCCGCTGGTTGCTCTTCATACCAAGCCAAAAACCCTCTGTCAGAAAAGCTGCAGCCCACATGTGCCTCTTCCTGTACATCCTCCTCAACCAAATTTCGGTTTTCTCCGTCTTTCTCTTTTAAAAAAGCCTGCCATCTCTGCTCAAATTCGGCTATGGACGTGCTATAGTACAACATAGACCGGAACTCGCCCAACGACTTGTGACTGAGATGGATCTTCATATTTTTTTCAACATGCCACGAACATATGTGGTGCCAGACATCGGTAAATACAGTGCGGATTGCCCTAATCATCGCTGAGTCGGCGTCCGTAATTACACTCAAAGGCTTCTTCTGACACATTGCCTTCAGAAATGTTTGCAGCAACCACACATAAGTTTCTTCTTTCTCATCTGAAACTATGGCACAACCAAAAACCGTAGTCCTACGGTGATTGTTCAGACCAACAAAAGGTATGAATGGCATACCATAGCGATTCATCTTGTACGTGATGTCTGATACGTCCAATTTGCATCACTATTTTATATCATAATTTGTTGTTATTCATTGATATATTTCATATTGGGACACAATACTTATGTTATTTCATCTATTTTGCATGTTTCATGATTATTTTGAGATCGCGCACCGGAGCCAGGATTCTGCTGGAAAAAGCACCGTCAGGATGCAATATTTCGGAAGATCAACTGTGGAAGGAAATTTCACCAAAAATCCTATTTTTCCAGATGACGAAGGAAGCCAGAAGGGGGAGCCAGCTGGACCCAAGGTGGGTGATGTCTACGGGTGCTTCTATTCTTGTAGACAGTGTTGGGCCTCCAAGAGAAGAGGTTTGTAGAACAGCAGCAAGTTTTCCCTTAAGTGGATCACCCAAGGTTTATCGAACTCAGGGAGGAAGAGGTCAAAGATATCCCTCTCATGCAACCACTGCAACCACAAAGCAAGAAGTCTCTTGTGTCCCCAACACACCTAATAGGTGTACTAGTTCGGCGAAGAGATAGTGAAATACAGGTGGTATAAATAAGTATGAGCGGTGGCAACGGCACCGGAAAAGTGCTTTGCCCGGGACGATAAACAAGCGGTAGTAACGCAGCGGTAGTAACGCGATAAAACAGTAAACAAGCAGCGATAGCAGTATTTAGGAACAAGGCCTAGGGATTACACTTTCTCTAATGGACACTCTCAACATTGATCGCATAATAAATAACTCTTTCTCATATGTGCTACATACACTCTTTTGTTGGATGATGAACACATTGCGTAGGATTACACGAACCCTCAATGCCGGAGTTAACAAGCTCCACAATTCAATGTTCATATTTAAATAACCTTAGAGCATAATAGATCATTGCAAAATAAACCAAGAACTAACATAGTGCACACACTCGTCCACATTACACTATGAAGGAGGAATAGATCACATCAATACTATCATAATGATAATTAACTCCACAATCTACAAGAGATCATGATCATAGCCTACGACAAGAACCACACGGTGCACACACTAGTCACCTTTACACCATGCGAGGAGGAATAGACTACTTTAATAACATCACATGAGTAGCACACAACTAGTAGCGATACAAAGCTCATCATATGGATCTCAATCATGTAAAGCAGCTCATGAGATCATTGTATTGAAGTACATAGGAGAGAGATTAACCACATAGCTACCGGTACAGCCCCGAGCCTCGATGGAGAACTACTCCTCCTCATGGGAGACAAGCAGCGTTGATGAAGATGGCCGTGGTGTCGATGGAGAAGCCTTCCGGGGGCACTTCCCCGTCCCGGCGGCGTGCCGGAACAGAGACTCCTGTCCCCCAGATCTTGGCTTCGCGATGGCGGCGGCTCTGGAAGGTTTCTCGTACCGTGGTTTTTTCGTATCGAAGTTTTAGGCCAGGGACCTTTATATAGGCGACGAGGCGGAGTCGGAGGGGCGACGAGGCGGTGACACCATAGGGGGGCGCGGCCAAGGCCTGGGCCGCGCCACCCTGTCGTCTGGGGCCTGTGTGGCCCCCCTCTGGCGACTCTCGGGTGTTCTGGATGCTTCCGGGAAAAATAGGAACCTGGGCGTTGATTTCGTCCAATTCCGAGAATATTTCGTTACTAGGATTTCTGAAACCAAAAACAGCGAGAAAACGAGAACCGGCACTTCGGCATCTTGTTAATAGGTTAGTTCCAGAAAATGCATAAATATGACATAAAATGTGCATATAACATGTAGATATCATCAATAATGTGGCATGGAACATAAGAAATTATCGATATGTCGGAGACGTATCAACATCCCCAAGCTTAGTTCCTGCTCGTCCCGAGCAGGTAAACGATAACAAAGATAATTTCTGGAGTGACATGCCATCATAAACTTGATCATATTGTAAACATATGTAATGAATGCAGCGATCAAAACAATGGTAATGACATGAGTAAACAACTGAATCATAAAGCAATGACTTTTCATGAATAGCACTTTCAAGATAGGCATCAATAAGTCTTGCATAAGAGTTAACTCATAAAGCAATAATTTAAAGTAAATACATTGAAGCAATACAATGGAAGATTAAGTTTCAGCGGTTGCTTTCAACTTGTAACATGTATATCTCATGGATAATTGTCAACATAAAGTAATATAACAAATGCAATATGCAAGTATGTAAGAATCAATGCACAGTTCACACAAGTGTTTGCTTCTTGAGGTGGAGAGAAATAGGTGAACTGACTCAACATAAAAGTAAAAGAATGGTCCTTCAAAGAGAAAAGCATCGATTCTATATTTGTGCTAGAGCTTTTATTTTGAAAACATGAAACAATTTTGTCAACGGTAGTAATAAAGCATATGAGTTATGTAAATTATATCTTACAAGTTGCAAGCCTCATGCATAGTATACTAATAGTGCCCGCACCTTGTCCTAATTAGCTTGGACTACCGGATCATCGCAATACACATGTTTTAACCAAGTGTCACAAAGGGGTACCTCCATGCCGCCTTGTACAAAGGTCTAAGGAGAAAGCTCGCATTTTGGATTTCTCGCTTTTGATTATTCTCAACTTAGACATCCATACCGGGACAACATGGACAACGGATAATGGACTCCTCTTTTATGCATAAGCATGTGGCAACAATTATTATTCTCATATGAGATTGAGGATATATGTCCAAAACTGAAACTTCCACCATGAATCATGGCTTTAGTTAGCGGCCCAATGTTCTTCTCTAACAATATGCATGCTCCAACCATTAAGGTGGTAGATCTCTCTTACTTCGGACAAGACGGACATGCATAGCAACTCACATGATATTCAACAAAGAATAGTTGATGGCGTCCCCAGAAACATGGTTATCGCACAACGAGCAACTTAATAAGAGATAAAGTGCATAAGTACATATTCAATACCACAATAGTTTTTAAGCTATTTGTCCCATGAGCTATATATTGCAAAGGTGAATGATGGCATTTTAAATGTATCACTCAAGCAATTTACTTTGGAATGGCGGAGAAATACCATGTAGTAGGTAGGTATGGTGGACACAAATGGCATAGTGGTTGGCTCAAGGATTTTGGATGCATGAGAAGTATTCCTCTCGATACAAGGCTTAGGCTAGCAAGGTTATTTAAAACAAACACAAGGATGAACCGGTGCAGCAAAACTCACATAAAAGACATATTGTAAACATTATAAGACTCTACACCGTCTTCCTTGTTGTTCAAACTCAATACTAGAAATTATCTAGACTTTAGAGAGACCAAATATGCAAACCAAATTTTAGCAAGCTCTATGTATTTCTTCATTAATGGGTGCAAAGTATATTATGCAAGAGCTTAAACATGAGCACAACAATTGCCAAGTATCAAATTATTCAAGACATTTTACCAATTACTACATGTAGCATTTCCCGTTTCCAACCATATAACAATGAACGAAGCAGTTTCAACCTTCGCCATGAACATTAAAAGCTAAGAACACATGTGTTCATATGCAACAGCGGAGCGTGTCTCTCTCCCACACAAGCATTTATTCAAACAAAAACAAAAACAAGAAACATACAGACGCTCCAAGTAAAGTACATAAGATGTGACCGAATAAAAATATAGTTTCAAGAGAAGGAACCTGATAATTTGTCGATGAAGAAGGGGATGCCTTGGGCATCCCCAAGCTTAGATGCTTGAGTCTTCTTGAAATATGCATGGATGAACCACCGGGGCATCCCCAAGCTTAGAGCTTTCACTCTCCTTGATCATAGTATATCATCCTCCTCTCTTGACCCTTGAAAACTTCCTCCACACCAAACTCGAAACAACTCATTAGAGGGTTAGTGGACAATAAAAATTAACATGTTCAGAGGTGACACAATCATTCTTAACACTTCCGGACATTGCATAAAGCTACTTGGACATTAATGGATCAAAGAAATTCATCCAACATAGCAAAAGAGGCAATGCGAAATAAAAGGCAGAATCTGTCAAAACAGAACAGTCCGTAAAGATGGATTTTATTGAGGCGCCAGACTTGCTCAAATGAAAATGCCCAAATTGAATGAAAGTTGCGTACATATCTGTGGATCACGCACGTAAATTGGCTTAGTTTTCTGAGCTACCTACAGAGAATTAGGCCCAGATTCGTGACAGCAAAGAAATCTGTTTCTGCGCAGTAATCCAAATCTAGTATTCACTTTACTATCAAAGACTTTACTTGGCACAACAAAACATAAAACTAAGATAAGGAGAGGTTGCTACAGTAGTAAACAACTTCCAAGACACAAATATAAAACAAAGTACTGTAGCAAAATAACACATGGGTTATCTCCCAAGAAGTTCTTTCTTTATAGCCATTAAGATGGGCTCAGTAGTTTCGATGATGCACTCGCAAGAAACAGTATTTGAAGCAAAAGAGAGTATCAAGAGGCAAATCCAAAACACATTTAAGCCTAACATGCTTCCTATGCAAAGGAATCTTGTAAATAAACAAGTTCATGAAAAGCAAAGTAACAAGCATAGGAAGATAGAACAAGTGTAACTTCAAAATTTTAAGCATATAGAGAGGTGTATTAGTACCATGCAAATTTCTACAACCATATTTTCCTCTCTCATAATAATTTCCAGTAGCTTCATGAACAAACTCAACAATATAACTATCACATGCAGCATACTTTTCATGATTTCCAAACACATAATTTTTATCAAACTCAAAAATAGTGGGATCCAAACTTTCAAACTCACTTTTATCAATAATATAACAAGGTGATCGATCAATCTCAAGAGATATGTGACACATAGATAAAGTCAAGAACTCTCCAATCCCATTTTCATTAGTAGTACAATTAATATTATCAAGTAACATAGGACCATCATCTAAAGCTTTATCATAAACATTTGCCAAGCAAAATTCTTTAGTACCATGCATTTCGACATCAGGCACAAACAAAACATTATCATAAGATTTATCAAAGTAGCATGGATTATCATATATAATAGTAGCATAATTATTCTCACAAGTTTTACTCATAGGTAATATTTCAAGAGAATCCACAGGAACATAACATTCAACCTCTTTCGGTAAGCATGGAGGACAATCAAATAATGTAAGAGATAAAGAGTTACTCTCATTAGAAGGTTGGCATGGGTAGCTAATCCATTCTTCCTCCTTTTGTTCGTCGCTCTCCTCTTCTTTTTCATCCAATGAGCTTTCGGGTTCATCAATTTCCTCCTCTTTTTCATCCAATGAGCCTTCGGGTTCATCGGTTTCTTCTTCCACGGGTTCCTGCAAATTGTGAGTGCATTCTTGTGCATTAATGAGTCTCTCTTTATAATCAATGATATAAGGATTACCACTTGTAGCATTATATGCAAGAATTAAGGATAGTAGAGACATAATCTTTAAGGTCCTTACAAATAGCACAAGTTTCATAATTCTCAACCATGAAGGATTCTATCTCGGAGGCTCCCATAAATAAGACAAATTGTTCTACCTCTTCGAACCCATAATGAATATAGCAATTCCGATTATAGTTCCTAATTAAAAATTCCTCACTAAAGCCACATTGAAATTTAAGATGTTTAGTATCCTGTTGAGAGCAACAGTTTATATCATGGCGTTTAAGCAAGATTTTAGCAATTGTATTCAATTTTTCTATCATAGCACTCATTATTTTACCAGTTCTTGATTCTCTATAATTATTATAACATTCTATAAGCTCCAAGTAGGTTGTAGGTTCTCCCATAACAGCAATTTTTAATTTTTCGATTTTTCAAATTTTTATGGATTTTTGGGTATATGATTAAAGTAAAACAAAACTGAAATAAACTAGACAAAAGTAAACTAAGCAAACTAATACTAGACAAAAATAAACTAAGCACAAATAAACTAGACAAAAGTAAACTAAGCAAAACAAAATAAAATAAAACATAGAGAGATGTAGAGTGTACTCCCCAGGTGAACTTATGAGTAGAGCTATGCCTCCCCGGCAACGGCGCCAGAAAATAGCTTGATGTCTATGGGTGCTTCTATTCTTGTAGACAGTGTTGGGCCTCCAAGAGCAGAGGTTT
The DNA here is from genome assembly GCF_022539505.1 of Lolium rigidum. Lineage (NCBI taxonomy): Eukaryota > Viridiplantae > Streptophyta > Magnoliopsida > Poales > Poaceae > Lolium > Lolium rigidum. Next base: position 284,590,804 of record NC_061509.1, read on the forward strand.
GTAGAACAGCAGCAAGTTTTCCGTTAAGTGGATCACCCAAGGTTTATCGAACTCAGGGAGGAAGAGGTCAAAGATATCCCTCTCATGCAACCCTGCAACTACAAAGCAAGAAGTCTCTTGTGTCCCCAACACACCTAATAGGTGTACTAGTTCGGCGAAGAGATAGTGAAATACAGGTGGTATAAATAAGTATGAGCGAGTGGCAACGGCACCGGAAAAGTGCTTTGCCCGGGACGAGTAAACAAGCGGTAGTAACGCAGCGAGTAGTAACGCGATAAAACAGTAAACAAGCAGCGATAGCAGTATTTAGGAACAAGGCCTAGGGATTACACTTTCACTAATGGACACTCTCAACATTGATCGCATAATAAATAACTCTTTCTCATATGTGCTACATACACTCTTTTGTTGGATGATGAACACATTGCGTAGGATTACACGAACCCTCAATGCCGGAGTTAACAAGCTCCACAATTCAATGTTCATATTTAAATAACCTTAGAGCATAATAGATCATTGCAAAATAAACCAAGAACTAACATAGTGCACACACTATCCACATTACACTATGAAGGAGGAATAGATCACATCAATACTATCATAATGATAATTAACTCCACAATCTACAAGAGATCATGATCATAGCCTACGACAAGAACCACACGGTGCACACACTAGTCACCTTTACACCATGCGGGAGGAATAGACTACTTTAATAACATCACATGAGTAGCACACAACTAGTAGCGATACAAAGCTCATCATATGGATCTCAATCATGTAAAGCAGCTCATGAGATCATTGTATTGAAGTACATAGGAGAGAGATTAACCACATAGCTACCGGTACAGCCCCGAGCCTCGATGGAGAACTACTCCCTCCTCATGGGAGACGAGCAGCGTTGATGAAGATGGCGGTGGTGTCGATGGAGAAGCCTTCAGGGGCACTTCCCCGTCCCGGCGGCGTGCGGGAACGGAGACTCCTGTCCCCCGGATCTTGGCTTCGCGATGGCGGCGGCTCCGGAAGGTTTCTCGTACCGTGGTTTTTCGTATCGAAGTTTTAGGTCGGGGACCTTTATATAGGCGAAGAGGCGGAGTCGGAGGGGCGACGAGGCGGTGACACCATAGGGGCGGCCAAGGCACGGGCCGCGCCACCCTGTCGTACTGGGGCTGTGTGGCCCCCTGCGGCGACTCTCGGGTGTTCGGATGCTTCGGGCAACATAGGAACACGGGCGTTGATTTCGTCCAATTCCGAGAATATTTCGTTACTAGGAATTCGAAACCAAAAACGGCATAAAACGAGAAGCGGCACTTCGGCATCTTGTTAATAGGTTAGTACCAGAAAATGCATAAATATGACATAAAATGTGCATATAACATGTAGATATCATCAATAATGTGGCATGGAACATAAGAAATTATCGATACGTCGGAGACGTATCAGTGGGCCCAGACCATAGGGCGGCGCGGCCCATGGCCTGGCCGCGCCACCTTGTGGTGTGGGGGCCCCACAGCCCCTTTCGCCTCCTTTTCTTCGCGAAACCCTTCGTCCCGAAAACCGAAGCCACAGAGGGATCCTCACGAAGGGTTACAGCCGCCTCTGCGGGGCGGAGAACACCAGAGAGAAAAGAGCTCTCCGGCGGGCGAGGAATCCGCGGGGAAATTCCCTCCGGAGGGGGAAATCGACGCCATCGTCACCGCCATCGAAGCTGGACATCATCTCCATCGCCATCACCATCATCTTCATCATCATCACCGCCATCTCCACGAGCTGGACATCGTCACCGCCGTAGCAATTTGGGGATCTTGATTGTTTGATAGGGAAACTCTCCCAGTGCTGATTTCTACTTGTTATTGATGCTATTGAGTGAAACCATTGAACCAAGGTTTATGTTCAGATTGTTATTCATCATCATATCACCTCCGATCATGTTCCATATGATGTCTCGTGAGTAGTTCGTTTAGTTCTTGAGGACATGGGTGAAGTCTAAATGTTAGTAGTGAATTATGGTTGAGTAATATTCAATGTTATGATATTTAAGTTGTGGTGTCATTCTTCTAGTGGTGTCGTGTGAACGTCGACTACATGACACTTCACCATTTATGGGCCTAGGGGAATGCATCTTGTACTCGTTTGCCAATTGCGGGGTTGCCGGAGTGACGAAACCTAAACCCCGTTGGTATATCGATGCGGGAGGGATCGCGGGATCTCGGAGTTTAAGGCTGTGGTTAGATTTATCTTAATTACTTTCTTGTAGTTGCGGATGCTTGCAAGGGGTATAATCACAAGTATGTATTAGTCCTAGGAAGGGCGGTACATTAGCATAGGTTCACCCACACAACACTTATCAAAACAATGAAGACTAATCAGCTGCATGTAGCGAAAGCACTAGACTAAAATCCCGTGTGTCCTCGAGAACGTTTGGTCATTATAAGTAAACAAACCGGCTTGTCCTTTGTGCTAAAAAGGATTGGGCCACTCGCTGCAATTATTTCTCTCGCACTTTACTTACTTGTACTTATTTCATCTGCTATATCAAAACCCCTGAATACTTGTCTGTGAGCATTTACAGGTGAATCCTTCATCGAAACTGCTTGTCAACACCTTCTGCTCCTCGTTGGGTTCGACACTCTCATTTATCGAAAGTACTACGATACACCCCTATACTTGTGGGTCATCACTGTCAAACACAAGGACATCTCCATAGTCCTCATAGTCCTGTACAGACTGCGAGTCACACCAGAACATTCTCTTCAGCCGTCCTTCTTCATCTAAGTCGTAGTCGGAATAAAAACTTGGGTCCTTCTCCTTTCTGCTCAGCATAATGCCTATGGTCGTGGCAGCATCACCCTTCGCAAGTAGTTTCCTCTTTTCCTTGCTGCAAAGGTTGTACAGATCCCGTCGGACGTACCCAACGCCGCCATACCATCCACTTCTGCTAATCATGGAATCCATTATGGTGTGCTTCCTAATACCTGCAGCTCCAATAGCTAAGATCTCAGCCTTCTGATGCTCTATTTGGGAAATCTACTACTACTGTAACGGTAGTGGATGAGGCGCCAGGTGAGGAAGTAATACCATATAAAATACCTATGAAAATTATTGAACGTGTTATGGATAACCGCTATGAAGGGGATGGAACTGTCCATCCTGGTGATCATTTATTGTTTTTGCATGAATTATGCGGGTTATTCAAATGTGCGGGTATTGCTATGAATGAAGTTAGAAAGAAACTATTCTCTATATCGTCTGTATGGTAAAGCGGCGCATTGGTATAAATTGCTTGAAGAATGGTGATTCTCTTGATTGGGAGGACATTGTGCCTTTATTTTATTCCAAATTTTATCCTCCAAGTGAAATTCACGAAGATCGGAACCACATATATAATTTACGGCCTCATGATGGAGAGAGTATTTCCCAAGCTTGGGGAGATTGAAGTCTTTAATGCTCAAATGCCCCATTCATGAGCTTCCTGGTAATGTTATTATTGATAATTTCTATGCAAGACTTTCTTTTCAAGACAAGACCTTGCTGGATACTTCTTGTTCTGGATCATTTACGCGCAATAAAGAAGAGTTTAAAAGGGACCTTCTTGATCGGATCCAAGAAAATACTGAAGGTTGGGAGAACGACAAGGATAGAGAATCGGGTATAATTTATGATTATAAATGCATTGAAGCTTTTATGGATACTGATAAATTTCGTAATATGAGTGCTACATATGGTCTTGATTCTCAAGTTGCTGCAAATCTTTATAAAGCTTTTGCCTCTCATTGTGAATTGCCTAAGATGAATTTTGATAAGTATCATGAACCATATAAAGATAAAATTGATTCATCTATTAATAAGTGTGTTGTAGTTGAAACTGCTGATCATGTTATTCCTGAAGCTTATATTGAAAAAACTCCTTTTCCTGCTAAAATGAAGGAGTACTCTGTTATAAATAGTGCGGTTCATAAAAGTGAAAAGAAACCTATAGTACCTGAAGAACAAATAAAAGTTGAACTGCTTGTTGCA
>NC_061509.1:284594920-284654606 GCF_022539505.1 Lolium rigidum
GGCCACTCGCTGCAATTATTTCTCTCGCACTTTACTTACTTGTACTTATTTCATCCGCTATATCAAAACCCCCGAATACTTGTTCTGTGAGCATTTACAAGTGAATCCTTCATCGAAACTGCTTGTCAACACCTTCTGCTCCTCGTTGGGTTCGACACTCTTATTTATCGAAAGTACTACGATACACCCCCTATACTTGTGGGTCATCACTGTCAAACACAAGGACATCTCCATAGTCCTCATAGTCCTGTACAGACTGCGAGTCACACCAGAACATTCTCTTCAGCCGTCCTTCTTCATCTAAGTCGTAGTCGGAATAAAAACTTGGGTCCTTCTCCTTTCTGCTCAGCATAATGCCTATGGTCGTGGCAGCATCACCCTTCGCAAGTAGTTTCCTCTTTTCCTTGCTGCAAAGGTTGTACAGATCCCGTCGGACGTACCCAACGCCGCCATACCATCCACTTCTGCTAATCATGGAATCCATTATGGTGTGCTTCCTAATACCTGCAGCTCCAATAGCTAAGATCTCAGCCTTCTGATGCTCTCTGATTTTTCTATGCGACCAAAAAAAAGGTGTTTCATCCGCTCTTGCTAACGTATGACTGTGCTTGTCATCAAAACTATCAACATACCAGACACCAAGTTTTTCATTCAGCTTCACAGTCATCTGCGCCTCACAGTTGCATCGAGACAGTGGTCTGAGCCTCCGGCTATGTCCCTCTTCGGTCATCAACTTTGGATCACGCTCACCTTCCCTTGAACACAAAAAACGCCTGTAACGCCTATGTTTCGTAATTTGTTTGCTATATCTGACCTTATCCAATCTGATGCTGAATCCATTATCTTTGGCATAGCTGTTGTAGAATACGAATGCAGCTTCTTCACTAGGAAAAGTCATCTCCTTTATCATCATGTACAACTCTATCGTATCCTCTGCCTGACAAGCTTGACTGAGATTCGCATCATCACCATCATCAACATGGGACTGTCACATAAAAACATAGCAATCAAACTCTAATTTTTTAATGTGGCTATTAAAAAAAAATTGGTTTCCACAAATAATTAACCAATACATACATCCATGCTCTTCGACGGCTTTGCCTCCACATAATGTTTGCCACCTACTGACTCATCATAAAAACAATTCTCCACGTCGGATTCACCATAATAGTCATACACATTTTCAAGTCCAAATATTTCCTGCAAAAATTAAAGACAACAAGTAAATGTACCTCATTACTGTTTCCCACTTTTTAATGGTAATCTCATTTCATTGCATATCAAATAACAATTACACTCTATGTACCTCATTGATGTTTTCCTCCAACGCAACATCATCACTAATATCTCTCTCATAATCATTGTCAATGTCCATCTACATATTCAATGATAACATGACAATGTTAAAACATTTATCCTTCTGCATTTGCTTTCCATGAAAAAAATTGAATATATCAAATACACTTACATTAATAATTGCTTCCATCCCATGCTCGAGCTCATGGAATTATCTGACCTTGAACCAACGAAAATATTCTCACTCCCTGACAAAGATTCATTACCAAGCCCCGTTCTAGAATTATCTGACTCATCTCCATGAACTCCAATTCCAGGAACCTTCTCTACCTCACAAACAACAGACATCGTCTCATCCATTTCCTAGCTACAAAAAAATCACAAATTCAGTACATCCGCATCAAATTATTTCACAAGTTAAAATGATCCAACAAGAGGTGAGTTATCATGTACGTACCTACCAATCGATGCGCCGGAGGAGTAAACCTACCCCCACCACAGGGGTCGATCGATGCGTTCGAGGAGGAAGAAGCCGCTAGGCCACGCTCAAGGGCAAGAGGAGCCGGCCCTAACCCTAGCCGCGCTCGCCCAGACTTAATTATCAGGTTGGAGCGATCAACGGCGACGGCGGAGACGGCTGGCGCGCCAGCGCGCGGCAGATCCCACCCGGGAGGAAGAGGAACCCTACCCCCACCAGCTCGGATGATGCGTCGGGCTCGCGCTAGGGTTCCAACGAGGAGTAAAATGCTCACGGAGATCGCGGGGGAACGAGGAAGATCAACCCTACCCCAGCCCGTGCTCGCGCTAGGGTTTCCGACGACGGAGGAGTACAACTTCTCCTCACGAAGATCGCGTCAACAGAAGACACATGCACGACGATATGCGAGTTTTAGGCGGATTAGATCTTAACTGCTCACGTGATCTCCATTTTTTTTAACCGTGAGGTGCATATACCGTATCCATACATATGGGTATACACGGGCCGGATATGGGTTCGGGCGAGCCCAACGCTTAAAAAAAAACTCAAAATGACCCCTCAGCTTCACTTAGGGGGGAGCACCGGAGCATCCCTCGATATGGAGTACTGCGGGTGCCTGTACACGGTAGGAAGCAATGGGGAAGAATCGCTAACTCTGAACATCAGCGTGTTAGTCAGTTCATGGTAGCTGACAGGTTCTGGCAGTTGCTTATAGCAGATTCCAACAGATGCAGACCATGTACCTATATGTTTGTACAAGTTTCAACATATATGTAAATATATGTTTGTTACACAAGCAATAAAATTGGCAACTATGGGTTATCATTCAGGAACACTATTTACAACCAAAGACATATCTATGAGTGACATAACAAATATATGCATACTTATCTTTGAAAACATACTGTAACCTGTTCTGAAAATTTAGAACTGCTATGGTGTTGTCCTGCAAAAAAAATGGCATGCAAGAAAACGAGCATGGCGGTCCCCATATTTCTGACGGGTGTACCACTTTAAAAAAGTAAGCTTAAGAGGTTCAAAAGATAGAGTGAACTTATAGAGTTCTCGTGCCACCGCCGCCAGAGAGCGAGGAGCACCTACAGTCTATCCTTGAGCACCGCGACCTCTTCCCCGGTAACGTGTTGACACCGTACTATGATGCGGTGTCCGCGGAGGAGCACACGTTGCGGCAGCGCTCCTTCACGTCATACCAGCCGGTGTCGTGGCTGTGGGAGAGTGTCTCCTCGCCTGGTTTTGATGACAAGTACATGAAAAAGTGCAACGAGGATATGTGCGCGCCGGAGGAGTGCAGGTTGCCAGTGGGATCATCTGCCCTGGCAGGAGGTGCCCGCTGCCCGAAGCAGCGCCAGAGGTCATCTACATTGTCTCGGATTATGGATCTATGGTTCTAGTTTTTAGTTTAATTTGTTCTATGATGTAATGGATGACATTTGGAGGGCACCTTTGCGCGGACACATGCCCATCGGCCACAAGCCGGAAATATTTGGAATAAAAGTGACACTATTTGTGGGCCACCCTTGGAAATGTTCCCTAACTAACAAAACAATAACTTCTCTCATCTAGATGATTTTGATTGGCACTTGGTGAACATACAACGGTAAGTACTTCAGACCTTTCTATCATGTGTTTCATGTGTCTCAAATAAGACGTGATGTGTGATTATTATGTGCACATAATTCTCTAGGAAATAACACAAAGTGATACCATGCCCGTCTACAGGATTTAGGTGCTCTGGTGGGACTTAAAAAATGGGGTCCTAATTTTTTTCAAACTCTTTTCTCTATTTTCCTTCGATCGAAATTAATTGATTTAATTTTATCTAGATATAAATGTATCTAGACATATTTGTTGATTAGATATATCTATATTCAGAAGAAGTTGATTCAATTAAAAAGAATGTATTTAGATAGGTTTGTTGGTTGGATACATCTATATCTAAAAAAATTGAATCAATTAATATGAATCAGAGCAAGTAGTGGATTTTGTTCAAACTCAATAATTATCAGTAAAACAAAATCATACGTGTCTCTGGTTGCAAATGGGCGTTTTGGTTCGGGTTTTGCTTCGGTTTCGGTTGTGTTGGATAAAACGCCCTGGATCGGTGTGGGCCGACGAGCAGAGCGCACCAGACTGGTCGGCCGTCGCTGAATCCCTCCCTCCTCCAGTCTTTCCCATGGCCGCCGCCCATCTCGCCTAGATTCCCCTTCCTCCATCGCCACCGCACTGAACCGCTACCGGCCTACCGCCGCCGAGTGCCGCTCGCCCTCAGCCTCTCTGTCCACCTTCACTCCGGGGTTTCCCATGGCCGCACTGTACCGACGCCATCTACGATACCCGCCCTGCTGACCTCCTCCGGCAACCGGAAAAGCACCGGCACCTGCACCGGCAAGACGGCAAGATCACCGTATCCTCCTACCTACACTCCTCACCAAGGTGAGCCGTGAGCACCAACCCCTCACCATGTGTGCTTCACTAGTTGCTAATGTTACATAATCAGTGACACGAACAAGCAAGAAAACCACGTCCCCTTCACAATGACATGAATCACAGTGACATAAACAAGCTGACACGTGAGAGAGAGAGACGACTTTAGATGATATTCTATTCAGTGAGAGTCTAAAGCGAAGATATAATACTTGCCTAAATCTTACAAACATATTAGAAGAACATTATTCATGGTGAATACTGAATCTTACACATAAGCACTTTTGTACTTATTACATGAACAATCATTGATGTGCTTATTTTACCTGTTTCATTCTCACAAAATACTAGAGAGTTATTCCAACAAAAAGGCAAACAAGGTACATTTCATACACACTAGCCAATTACGCAATAACCTACAAAGCAGCGAGACAAATACAGCGATACAGATACAAGGACACGGAATATGGCAATTTCTAAAAATAGCATGAATGCTATGAAAAATATGTCCCGTTTGTTGCCTCCATGTCTGTTTTAATTCCTCCATAGCGGGATGATCATCTCATCAATTTCCTCAATCATTATACGCCCCATTCGTGCGTGCAAAATACATCAATGGCATCATCCCTAGAACAGTTACTTCCTATTTTGCCTTGCTTGTAAATTATGTCGATAAACTCGGACAAACGCGTTTAAACCTCTCGCGCCAAATTTCTGAAATCGCATTTACGGTTCTGGATACCAGGTCTGTTCTGCCACTTCAATTTTGCACGCAAAAACAGCCGATGCAGTTAACCCCATCCACGCGGCTTTAGGGTTCCGGACGGGGATCTGCTAGAGATAATCCATTAGGTGTACTGAAAAATCTTAATGCATATCTCACCAACAGAAGCTCTCAATGTTTGAATTGCATCTTGTAATTAATATAAGAGCTAATTAACACAGCACACACACACAACAACACTTGAAAAAGAATTAGAAATAAATGAGGGATTTACTTCCCTATGTCAGAAGCACCTCGATGAAGACATGCAATAGAACCCTTGGTTGTCTCAGTGCAGGGTGCTCGCACGCCTCTCGCCTCTTGATCCGGGTGGCAGGGAGGCCCACGAGGGCACATGGCATCGAGGTGACACTGGTTAGCACCCCGCTCAAGCTCTCTCACACAGATTGATCGAGATAACACTCTCTATAAATCAGAAAGAACAGGTTATGCTATCATTAATCACACAAGCTACCCACTAGCCACATAGATTGGTGCACTCTGTAATGGAGGAATCGCTCAGCTGCAGACCACGCATATAGATTAGGAGAGACAGAGTAATCTCACCCTGAATCCCTCAGCTGCAACTATCGACGAAGCATCCCAGCGGAGGCAACAACCTGGCAGCCAGAGCTCATCCCCTGACCTGAACCCAGTGGTCGGACCAGCGGCACGAGCACCGGACGAACAGAAGTGGCCGGCGTTGGGGTGGCATCGAAGGCCGCGGCACAGCGTCATGTTGGAGCCACGCTGCACGAGTCCGAGGTGGCGGCGAACAGGCCTAGTCAAGACATTGTCGCACGAGAATGGCTGTCAAGTTGTCCTGTCTAGCAGAAATAGTCAAAACATCACACACTAGCTCTTGACCAGTTTGCAAGTATATATGACCAGCAAAATCTACCTCAAATTACTGAAACAGCATGTATAACTTGGTCGTTTCGTAACAATCCTATCAGGGAGATCAACAGTAGTATATCAGGGATATCATAACGTGCTCAATAAAACACAAAGGAGTATCCTTTCAGTAATTGTGTTTTATGTTAAATATAGCTAAATGACTAAATAAGAAAAAACACATTCAGTAATGTATTACAAACCTGCTTCACTTTATTAAAGACTGGCTCAAGGAAATGGAGCACGCATTAAATATTCAAAAGAATCAAGCATGTTAAGTTCAGCATTCTCTGTTCCTAAGTGCATGATGTTTCAAGAATTTGTACTTGAAAAACGAAAAGTGAAAGAATTTGATTACTAAAGAATGGCATACTTTCACTGCAAAGATTAATTATACGGATTTACAGTACTGCCATCAGACTGGACGATGAAACAACTCGTGTTCTATGATAAATAATCAAACCCATGGCGATGGTGCTGCACAATCCTTTGTTCAGCATGATTACTTGAACACATGAAAATGTGAACTGAGGGTTGACAACCGAACAATTATGGCCAACATAAACTATCACTAACTTCACTCCCAAGCACAGAAGTATGAAACCAAATAAATGTGAAGCATAAACAGAGCTGAGTGGTTGCATGAAACAATGTACAATGATAACTGCGGAACTGCCAAGCCTATTACTTCAGCTGGTTTTCTGTACATTATGGAGTTAGTACATATTATTTTTGCCAAATGTTTTATCAAGGAATGAATTTCAGTACTGTCAGAGAAAGAAGGGGACACCAATTATATGTTGATTTCACAAGGACAGGGAAAGAGGGGCATGTGTTTGTCTGCCTTGTCTGTTTTGCCAGACTCCCGCCAAGCTCTGATCTAAGTGCCTTGTTCCATGTGTCAGCCAACAAAAGTTGGTTTAGATGCCACTATGTACAGGCATGCACTCCATGTAAAAAAAAATACAAATGAGAATTATTTTATGGATTGGGATGACAACACAGAGATGATTGGAGCGAGTACCTTCTCACTTCTAAAATTCAGATACAGATCACGTACAGTCTGGACATTTGCAAGCAGCTGGCTTAGCTTGAGGGCCTTGTCTGAAACAGCTGCGTTAGTGAGGTTTAGCTCCGAAAGCTGAGGGACAAAACCAAGAACCAAGGGATTTTCATCACATGGCAAATAATCATAAGTCATCATTTGGAGCTTTGGTAGAAAGCTGAGATCCAATGTTTTGAATTCCCCAGAGGTGATACTAAGTTCAAAGAGTCTAGTATGATATAGATGCAGCACCCAACGTATCCCTGTGTCGCACACAATGGCTCCAACTGCTTGTAAGCGGTAAGGATGTTAGTTATGTCTAATTCACCAGACCTCATATTCTGCAGATGCAGTTGCTTGAGACCAGCAAATGCATCTGGACAATCAAGAAGAAAATTATTGATATGCCTAGCAAAGAGCAGGAGATAGGCCTCAACACAACGTTTAAAATCCCTCGGCGTCAATATTTTGAACTCAAAGGTTCTGGGTTGTCATGGCAAGGGCAACAGACTTGCCAATGGAGAGACAGCAAGGACTCAATAAGATTTTGACCTTCAGCTTGCATGTGACCTGTGGAGACCTCGTACTAAGGATCTTGCCCATCACGTCAGCCACAACACCATTCATTTGAACCAAGTATCGAAGGCAGCAGCTTCCACATTTGCTTCAAGAGGATGCAGGTTCATACAGCATCAAGTTTGCTCACCCTCTCCAGAATGTTGAGGAGCAAGTCATTGGGCAGTTCGCTTAGCCTGTCCCCATTGCCAGCTGCTTTCTCCAACTGCACTTAGGCAGGGGAAAACTTAGTCATAGGTGACAAAGAACAGAACACTTAAAATAATACATGGAAGAGTAATTCCAACAAGAACGTAGCCAAAGGAAAATAACAGTAACAAAACACAAAAGAAAAGAGCACTTAAAATAATACATGAAGAGTTATTCCAACAAGAAGGTAACCAAGGTACATTTCATACTAGCTAGCCAAAATGAGGCAATAACAATACAAGCTTGAGTACAAGGGGAAAAGAGCACACACGGGGCAAAAATTCAAAAGAGAGATCAGGCTCATGTGCTCCTGCCTGAGTAGAAAAAAAGAATGACATAGCAGCCAAAATAAAATAAAAACTGATGTTTTTTACAATTACCACGAAATGTGTTCTAACTGCATAGAAAATTTCGCTCAGAAAGGACCGTGTGGTGGTCTGTGCATAATAATAAATAAAATTCGGTGCTCAAAGAAAATCCTTTTGGCACCCAGATTTTTTTTTCTTTCAGACAAGGCAAAATTTAATATGAAGTTAGAACACACATCATGTTCATTGTAAAAAATAATATTTTTTATTTCGTTTGCTATTTTATTTGACTTACAGGAGCCAAAACTCCTTGTCCCCACAGGGTAACTAGGACTCCTTCAAACCACACTAAGGATAGATCGTGGCGATGCCACGTAATATTTATTGACTAATATAGAATTTAAGAGCGGAAGTGAATGATAGCAGGGGAAGCCATCATCACTGATGAATCTGTGATCTTCTTCCTCAATAAATCTTTTTCCTCAAAGCTTCTGGGATATGTCGAAGGACGAACCTCCATGTGAGGAAACCTGTCAGCGCAGTGCATGCATGCCTTCCTGTCATGCAGAGACACCTCCTTGATATTCATCGCAGCTTCCATGGCATGCCTGATGTACCGCATGAAGGTGTCCTCGGACTGAAAGCCGTAGATGGTTAGCTTGACAAGATTCTTGTGCTTGAAATTAGGAGCAGATGGCTCCCACTTCACATCCATTTTCTTGGAGTAACTCTTTTGTGACTCCTTTCCACACTTATGATCCCATACTGTGATGCAAAGCTCCTGTATGAATGGTGCAGCTTCAAGAAGGAACATTGTCCAAGCAATATCACATTCTTCGGGAAGATTGTCGAGATTCACGGTGCGTAGTTCAGTGAACACAGGGGCAAGCATCCTACGGCATTCTGGTCGAATCCAAATCTGGAACACGTAAGAAAAAAGTAATAATGAGTACAAGCTGTGCATAGATTAGATCCTGAAGTGATAGAAAAGACACGCTTAAGTAACTACTGCTGCATATAAACGGGTGACAACAACACAGAGATGAATGGAGTGAGTACCTTCTCACTTTGAAAATTCAGATACAGCTCGCGTACAGTCTGGACATCAGCAAGCAGCTGGCTTAGCATAAGGGTCTTGTCTGAAAGACTTGTATTAGTGAGGCTTAGCTTCGAAAGCTGAGGGACAAAACCAAGAACCAAGGGAGTTTCATAAAGGAGCCAGATATAGGTCATCCGTTGGAGCTTTGGTAGACAGTCGAGCTGCACTGTTTTAAATTTCCCATAGGAAATACAAAGCTCAATGAGTGCAGCATGTTCTACATGCAGTACCGACCGAATCCCTGCATCACACTCAAAAAGTGACAATGACTCCAGCCGCTTGCAAGTGCTAAGGATATTGGACATGTCTGATTCACCAAACCTCAGATTCTGCAGTTCCAGTCGCGTGAGACCAGAAAATGCTTCGGGACAATCAGCAAGGAACGTGTTGAACTGCTTAGCAAAGTTCAGGAGGTCGGCATCCTTGCAATAATAAGAATTCTTGGGCGTCACAATTTCAAACTCAGCTGCATCAAGCTTCTGGGTCGCCATGGCGAGGCCAATAGATTTGCCAATGGAGTGACAGTCATTAGGAATCAAGAATAGTTTGACCTTCAGCTTGCGAATGTTGATCTGCGGAGACCTCTTGCTCAGGATCTTGTTAGTCACGTCAGCCACGACACTGTTCTTTCGGAACAATTCGTGGTGGTTGTCAAGAACGATGACAATCTGCGAGAGCATGGTGGGGAGCTTCCACATTTGCTTGGAGACGATGCATGCTCTAAGGGCGTCAAGTGTTTCCAATCTCTCCACGATGTTGAGCAGCACGTCATTGGGCAGCTCGCTTAGCCTGTCCTTGGGCAGTTCGCTTAGCCTGTCCTCAACGTCAGCTGCTTTCTGCAGCTGCATTTAGGCAGTGGAAAATTTAGTCATCGGTGGATTGATACATTGGCTTATATCAAATGAAAATAGTAACAGTATGGAGTAATAAAACACAAGCAACGACTTACATCACGGCGGTGGCGGCGACGACCCCTATTGAACTTCATAGTCATCCGATCTCAAAAAAAGAACAAAGTAGGGCCTGCTTGCGTCGATAGGCAAAACGCTAGCATAAATATAAATTCTTGGTGCTTCTTCCGTGCGCGGACAATCGTCGATGCCTAGGCTGAGCTTATTATAGCCTCATCCGAGGAGGAGACGGAGACGGAAGAGATTTCCTAATCCTATTCAAGCTGGTGTATACTTGGTAAATCGACCGATTTACTACAATTTCACAGGACGCAGACATATAAAGAAGAGCACCTTTTCCAGTACAAACCGAAATTGATCCCTTTCTTCTTCGTATCAGACTACAGAACAAAACTAGTACCCGCTCCTTCCTTCTTCGAATCCGACTGTGCAACTAATTTGAGCTTCTCTCGTCGATCAGGTAGAAACCGGGGGGGGGGGGGAGCGGTTTAGGCGCCGCCGGGGATGGGTGGAGGGTTGGTCGGTCGGGACAACGTTAGGGCAGAGTAGCAAATATCTCACCTGTGATGGACCGATAAATTTTGGGCTCGGGCTAAACGACAGAGTCCCACAAGCCCATGTCTTAGAAACATATTGTTATTTGAGAGAAATACTATAATTTAAAGGTCTTGCATTTTTTGAGCAGATAAGTGATGGGGAGGAGTCGAGTGGACGATTGATAAAGTGAGATGGTGCATTGTGTAATTATTTGCACGATGAAGTAATCCCAACATATCTTTTGTGTTTTAGAGGGTTCGAGCATCTCCAACAGCGCTCCTATAGTGACCTCGATAGCATTTTGGGGTAGCATCGAAAATGCGCTCACATCGGCGCGCCCCTAAAAGCGCCGCCGCATTTTCGAGTCCAATAGATGCCCCGGCCACCCCGTGCCAGCCTCTTCGCAAAGGGCGCCTCACGCATTGAATAATTTTGGACATGGGAGCCACCTGTTAGACACACACCCTAAAATTATACATCCTTTCCCCAAAACCCCTTCACATACGCCGTTGGTTTCTCCCGCTCGCCGCTCCATCTCCCATTCAGAGTCCAACGCGAAAAACCCTCACCACCGCCATGCCGCCGAAGAAAAAGGCTCCGGTGAAGGCAAAGGCGCCGACGAAGCCGCGCACCGTGGCGCCGAAGGAGAAGTCGGCGAACATGTCGCAGGAGGCGTGGGACGAGGAGAAACACTACTGCTCCACGATAACGGGCGATAGCAAAAGGCGCTGCATCGCCGCTCTCGAAGCCGCAAAAGCAGCGGCTGCCGCCGAAGTGCCGAAGGGAGCCAGCAACTCGCCGGCTGCAACTTGGGCGGCGGGCTCTCGAGCTTACCCTCCTCGACGTTGGTGGATTGGGTATCTTCTATGTCCATTTGATGGTGTCTATTTCATAATGCATCATAGTATATCTTGTTAATGTAATCATGCATTGTTAGATGATCGACGCCCTCAAGATGTACAAGAGCCAAAACGAGGACAAAGATTTCCCCTTCATGCATTGCTTCAAGAAACTAGAGGGTTGCAAAAAATGGGATGCCATCCGCCTCACTCTCAACAAGGACGACGTTGGGGAAGATGGGTCGGTCGATCCGCCGGTGCCTCCACCGGGCGCCCCATTGGCAACAAGAAAGCCAAGACCGAGAGGAATGCGGCACCGGCATTGGCCAACATGGATGCCGCTCTCGAGAAGATGATATCCTCCTTCTCAACGGAGAACAAGGAAGCGGCAGATAGGGCCGCCGTCATGTGGAAGGCAATACTGGAGAAGCAAGATATGAAGATTGAGTTGTAGA
The DNA here is from genome assembly GCF_022539505.1 of Lolium rigidum. Lineage (NCBI taxonomy): Eukaryota > Viridiplantae > Streptophyta > Magnoliopsida > Poales > Poaceae > Lolium > Lolium rigidum. The sequence goes on from NC_061509.1 coordinate 284,606,756, forward strand.
GGGAGAAGGTGGAGGCGGCAAATATGAAAGCTCGCGCCGTCGCCATGAAGGACACCAACGAAGCGACGCAACTTTCGTTGGCCAAGATGACTCAAGAATCCAAGATCTTGATGGCCGACATGGCGAAGATGAACCCATTAGCGAGGGCGTGGCACGAGATGACCACGAGCGCATCGGCCAAGAGGTGCTGGCGATGTGAGCTGCCTACCGTGAACGCCGTGGCGACGACAACCAAGGTTGCACCGTTGCGGCCATCTGTTTCCACCGCGTGCGGATGCAACCACCACCACCGCCTCGTAGGTTTGAGTCGCGCCCGGTGAGCGACGACGACGGCTCCCATTTTGTGACTAGGCCTAGATATGAATATGACTAGTCTTGAAATAATAATAATAATAATAATTTTATTTGAAATGTAGATCATTTGTATTGGGGTTACGGCTGGGGACCCAACTGGCCCCCATTTTGTGTTTAGCGCCGGAGCCTCCATATGGGCCAAAAATCGACACTATCGGAGTCCGTATGAAGGGAGCTCATATGAAGGGACAAGTGGTGATGCTCTATCGCTTGCTCTTGATCTTCGCTTGCTCTTGATCTTCAGCTTACTCAATAAAGGTTGCTTCTGATTGTTTGGAAGTAATAAATAACTTGAACAACAAGTGCCCTGCAGATATGTCATGGCTGTTCTGGGTGGCTACTTTAGTCATGAGTTTAGGGAGTCAAATGGTGATGCTCATTCTCTTGTAAGGGCATCTCCAGCCGGCGCGACGCATTTTAATATCCGCGAGCGTTCATTTGCGTCGCGCTGCGGACGCTAAAATGAACGTTTTTGTCCGCGCGCCCGTTTGCATCTAGGGTCTGCTCCAGCGGGGCGACATATTTTTTTTCTTTTTTTCCTCTTCTTCATTTAAACATAGTTTCAAATATTACATTTTGAAACATGATTTTACACAAACTAACACATAGTTTGGAACATGGTTTACACAAACTAACACATAGTTTGAACCATGGTCGACACAAATATAAAATTTTAAAAAAAGAAGCCAGTTGTGTTGATTTCCGTATGTTCGCTGCCAAGAAAGAATATTCGAGGGCACACCCAATCACCCAAACTGGAAAATCCAGCGGGAGGAGACGGTGCCCTTGTTGGTTCTACCGATGAGGCGAACATCCAAAAACCTCGACTACTGGCTTCGTCTGGCCCGTAGCCAGATTCGCTGCAAAGAAAGAACACTCTAAGTTCTAACTATCGGTGTCCGAGCCGGATTCGCCGGTGTGGTAGTGCCTGCGGTAGGCTATGTCGTCGAACACCTTGACGATCATCTCGTTGTCCCCCTCGTAGAGGAAGGTGAGCTGGCAGCCGGGCTCGAGCGTGAGGTCATGGGCGAACTTGTCCCACCCCGAGTGCAGGTACATCTTGCCCTGCCCGTCGAACAGGACCTCCACGGTCCAGCGGCAGAAGTTGCAGCTGGCCTCCCGTAGCTGCAACTGCGCCGGCTCGACGCCGTCGACGAACTCGGCGAACTTGTCCGGGAGCCGCTTGATGTCGAGTGGGTCGTCATCGATGCGGAGGAGGAACTCGAAGCAGCGCTCCTCCTGCGAGGATGAGTAGGGCGCAGGCGACGGCGAGCGTGGGGCAGTAGCTGCTCCACCACGGCGGCCCCTGCCCCGGCCACGGGGGTGCCCAGGGCCGCGGCCTCGACCGCCTCGCCGGCCACCAGGACCGGCCATGGACTACCTCGCGGGCCTGGATGCGTCGCAGGAACACCTAGGCGGCGCTACGGTCGAGCTTTGTGGCGGCTAGGGTTTCTTTGGAGGAGTGGATGAGGAAGAAGAATGCGCCCCCTCTTTATATAGGCCGGAGGCATGCGGTGCCCGCGGGACGCGAGGCATCGCCATTAACGTGGCGCAGAGTGCCGAAGCGACGCAGCGGCGCAGTCGCTGGCGCGTTTGAGAAGACGCATCGACGCAGGGTCGCTGCCTGGTGGGCCCGACGAAACGTCCGCCAGACGCGAGTGGACGTTTCCGGACGTCCGCAGAGACGCATCCGAGGCGCATATTTGGGCCAGGTTTGTGTCTCCACGGACGGCCCGGTCACTTTGCATCGCCCTGCTGGAGGTGGTTTACGTCGCGCCGCTGGAGATGCCCTAAAAGCTGATGTATCTTTACCAGCCGGGCGCTACATCTGGCTGCTAGGGACACCAGAAATCACTTGTATCCCTGTAAAAACTTGGTTAATGAATAAAAACTCCCTTTCCCTCAAAAAAGAAAAAAAAAAGACCCAAATGAGAGGAACGGGAGTCGGACCCTGTCTTTTGCCATATATGTTGAGACACGTGTACATGACATACGAAGTATCCAGGGGTATATATGATGCCCTCCATATGGGGCTTCACAGCGATTTGAGCCTGTGGACCGTCGAATCGTGCCTCCGAGGAAATCTGCTCGTTCATTTCTTTTCATTGCGTCATATAAAAGCAGCAAAACACAACAACCCTAGCCGCCTCTGAAATCCCCAATCCTCGCACAGCCCTGCACCTCCTCCGCTCCTCCCCTTCGGCCCCGCACACACCACAGCCGTGCGCCATGGCGTTGCCAGGAGGAGCGCCTGCTCGCGCGCCCCCTTCCCCTCCTGCTATTCCTCCCTCCGCAGCCGTCCTTCACGCCGCTGGCCCAGCCGCCGCTCCCCATGCCATCTCCTCTCACTCCGCTGCCGCCTTTCGCGCCGCCGGCCGGTAGGAGTACCTCCCTGGCCCAATCCCCTTTCGCCTCGTCGTTGCCACCACCGGGCTACCCGGCGGAAGTAGCGTTGCCTCGTTGTCGCCATCACCGGCGGCTGCAGGTGGAGGCAGCAGGTCGCCGCTCCAGGCGGAAGCAGCGCTGCCTCATCGTTGCCATCGCCGGCGGCTACCGCCGCTCCGTCTCCTCATCAAGCTCGCGAGTCCCGCGGCATCCCCTCTGCCGCGCCGCTCGTCTTTGTCGGCAGGAGGAGCACCTTCCTCCGTTTACCATACACACACAGGCTAGGAAGGGAGAACAGGGACGCCAGGCCTTCGGTCCTCTTCGATTCCGGTTGGCCGAGGAGGAGAAAAATGGCCAGCAGTGCAAGGAAGAGACTGCTAGCTCCTCCATGGAGTCGTCGTCCAGTTGTCCTAGAGGAGCGCTGGGGAGGATTTTCTCGTCGTCGGTGCACCATCCTTAGGTATAGCAATCATCTTTACCTTGCCTTACCATACCCTTCCCTGACCATCTTCTATTTTGCTCTCATATTTCGAGGTTGCAGGTGTACACAAGGTGTTTGTGGAAATGCCTAAGGCCAATGATTGCTTCAGAAGATGACGATGTATGTGCATCTTATTTTTTATTCAAAGGGCCTGCCTTTTACTATGATTCTTGCAAAGGTATACACACTGATGGAATGTTCAATGAGTAACTGCCTTGACCAGCTTGTTGTTTTACTTCTTGTGGTTGTTGAAGGATTACTTCTCTATTTTTGTTGTTATAGAATCATGCTATTAATCCCATCCACTCTTGCTGCAAAAACTATGTATGCTATATAAATGTCTGCTGGGTGTGTGTCCGTGCGAATAGCAAGGGTCTAATCCTACAGGATTTTTTTCAGTACCCTGATGTGCCTCAGTTGCGTAAAAATGTGGTTTCATCGAGTGGATCTCCATGAAAATTGGGGGCATGTACAATCAAGAGCTCCCTCACTTTTCAAAATTAAATGATGCTAGACCAACGCATGTTTTTTTCTTGGCGGTACCTATTTCTCTGTGTGCAAACATGAACACATTATTTATCACTTGCTAATATTCTGGATGTTATGTTATTGTTGCAGGTTGATGGCAGATACTCAGATATATAGGAAATTATGCACACACACACACATACTTGGTAAGTTTCGTTGCTTCTATTTTATTTTCCAGACTCTTTTTAGATTCATTTTCACACGTTTCGGGGTGTTGCGATATTGGGTAAATATTACTGATTGACGCAGCCTACAACCATTCTATTTACTTGCTTTAATTTGGTTTTGCTATGTGTACTTCCTTTTAGTCAAGAATGTTCTTTATAATTATCGTTTACAGAAGAGTCAATCCTTATAGAAGGATATAATATAGGTACACCTTCTTCAATGACATCCTGGCACCCTGGTGCTTTGGCATGTTTACTAGAACCTCTATCTTCCCATACTTAACATGGCACAAGCTTTAGACAACGAGTAAAGCCTATCTGTTATGCTAAGGGATCTTGTCCAAAGTTTACGATTGTTTTCAATCTCCTCTCTCGGTCTAGACAATGAAGACAAGGGATGATCTAAGAAAATAGGCAAGGACAAGGTAGTGACTTTTTAAAAGATGTTTGTCCTTCCAACCTTCCACCTGATTCCAGTTTATTGATGCACCTACGTATGTTTCCTGGAGAGTGTAGCAAGGGAGAAAAGGAGGAAAAAAAGGCGTGATGATGCAACAAAGCAGTACTAGGAGATGGAGTACATTCTTTCCTTTTTCTTTTTTTCCTAGAAGACACAAAGTTACGAACATTCTCTGTTGCAAACAAGTTACAGTACAAGTTGTCGTAAAATATTCAAATACGAAGACACAACAAAGAGATCATCTTATATATAAGAGTTTTTTCAGCACTGCAACCTTTTTTTCGATTTCAAGTTTTTCAACATGAACAATGAAGATGTTTCTATTTTATTTTTTGGGGGGAAACCTCAAGATGTTGATTATTGAACAATTAAATTGATTAGATCAAACATCCGAAAATCTTATCGGTGTTCAAATTGATTTTCATTTACGAAAAGTTACAGTCGTATCATGTGCTCGACAGAAGTATTTCATTTTCCAAAGTAGCTATTTTTTCATGTCTAAATTATTCAGCATCAAACATCTTACATTCCACACATGATAACTTTCTCTAATACTGAATAAAGAAGGCATTTGATGGATTTCTCTTTTCTCTACCTTACTGAATCGGACCGGATTTGATATGCTAATGGACTGCTTGATTTGTTTTGGTTGTCCCTCTATTTGCCACGCATGTTGTTTTCAGAGCTTAAAGCGAGTGGAGGAACGTTGAAGGAGGATTTGGGCAATGGCAGAGGCTTCGACGACGAACTCACTGCAACTTCATCAATATTCAGACCGTACTATCAGCCAGCAGGGGACATCAAAAAACTTGAATCAGTTGTGCACAGGATTTTGAGCTGTTTCATTTGTCATGTCTATGTTGTTGATAGAGTGTAGGTGTTGTATCTTAGATGGATAATTCTGTGTCATGCAAAGTGTTTTTTCAGTTTCTCTATTTGTCTGCAACTCCATTTATAGAATTGCCATGTGACCTGTTTAGTAACAATATATATGTGCATAAACCGTATGTTCTCCTTCCCCTACTTTCTTTACCGGTGGGGACTTTTGTTGCATTGGCTGTTTGTGCATTTAAAGTTCTAAATCTAAACCTGTAACTCTTGAATATGCAGTGTTGTACTGGATGTTATTCTGTATGTGTGCCAATGCCTATGCTCTGCATTGATCAGCAGGACTATTACTGCTCAGTAGAGTGTAGTGTATGCAACCCTAAGCAATTTGTGGGTGACACTAAATAAAGCACCACCATCAATATCAGAATAGCATGGAATCCGTGGCTAATGTTCACTGGAAGTATACGAGGCTACCAACAAAGTTGGGAAGTCACAGCAAATGTAGTCATTGTTCCTCCGTAGCAAAATACGGGCATTCAACTAGTTATTATATAAAAGCATCGACGCAGTTCCAACATATTTCATCATAGGCAAAACATCCCCTAGCTCAGGCTGGCACAGTAAAGAACAGAGCAAAAACAGACGATACTCGCGAAGATGCAGGACAAAAACAGAACTGGAGCTGCACGCCTAGTCATCCTTAAGTGGAGGCATCTCGTCATCAAGTGCAGGCATCTCGTCATCGTCGGAATCATCATCATCAATGTTCAAGCCCAGCATCTCGGTCTTGTTAGAATCCTTATCGCAGCTCAGCATCATATCTAGGGCAGACATATTGTAGAATTGTGTCGCTATCTTTCCCACTGCAGGGTCCTCACCAATGGATTGGTACTCGTTGAGGTCCAGCCCAGCATCCTCGCCCATGATGTCCAGCCCAGCGTCGTCGCCCATGATGTCCAGCCCAGCGTCGTCGCCATCCTTGCTGGGGAGGTAACCAGATACAAGCTTGCCTGCGAATTACCATTGCTGCAATGAGAAGAGGGGCCTCCTCCATAGAAAAAAAAACTGCAGAAAAGGCAGACATGAAAAGAAACAACATACGCAGAGATCTCCCAGCACGGTAGTTGTGGTTCCTCTTCTTCCGACGAGCAACACGGCTAGGCCTGTTGGGCCTAGGGTTGGGGAGTGGTTGAGGTACCACAACGGCAGTTGGCTCGGCCTCAGCCTCCGGGTACACCTTGACTCCATGAATCACAAACATCTGCACAAAATAATGTTAGATCATAGTGATTAGTCAAAGCAGTGATCACCACACAAGAGAAATAGTCACATTTCTGAATTGGTGAACTAGAGTCATGTGATCCTCTGTTTTAATTGCACATTTTCGTCTGGATAAAACTTTTATGTGCAATGGATCTTAATCTGGCCAAACCCGATGACAACCTTAACTGGTAATGGATGTAGAATATAAAATGACAGGAGATATCAGGAACAGTCACATTTCTGAATTAATGGTGAATTTCTGACGGGAGACATCCCACGGCTATGGCTGCCACAGCCATGGCATCCACGAAACAGAGCATCCCCTTCTACCAACTATGTTCCCATCTAGAATTCCACCGAGATCATCAACGAACCCTATTAGAAAGTAGGGCGAGTCTAGGTCTCAGGCGACTGAGACATAATATGTCTCAGTTGCCTGATGTCATGTGACAAATCTCAGTTTCAATATAGTTGTAACTTATAAAAATAGTACTAATTATCAGTTTCAACCTAGTTGAAACTCATTAAATTCTTAGTTTCAACCTAGTGGAAACTCACTACGTTCTCACACTGCACAAATCGCGAGGCAAAATTCAAAGGCTAAAAGCGTCGACTGATACATAGTAAAAATCAGGCGCCTGATTTCTAGCCATTCTGTAGAAAGTACCCCAAAAGTCCTAGTCGAACCGATTTATCCACCGAGATCATAAAGTAACAACACTAATGGAACCGAACTCTAAATTTCCTGGTGGAACCGAATTATCCAGACGGCCCAGCCATGGCACCCAGGAAACCCAGCATCAATCTAGAAATCCGCCGAGATCAAGGAACCCTAGTAGAAAGGAAACCCTAAATCTCCTGTTAGAAGTTGAGCTATATTCTATTTAAGACATGAAGGTATTGCACTTACTATGGCAGGAATATTTTGCATCAGTGTGTATTTGGTGCTTTGGGGTTGCGTGTAGAGCTGCTGTAGGCTAGGTAATTCTACTCCTATACTTCCAAATATTTCCCTTGTATACATCTTAAGAAGTTTCCATGTGTAGAGAAATTGGAATTGTTTTCTGCTAAGACATGAAGATATCACTTCCAAATATTTGTTAGGATAGAACTATATTCTATCACTGTCGTGGATGTAACCACGGCAGATGCTACAGGGGTAGCACTTCGTTGATGCGAGGGGAAGGGAACATTGCCATCTACGGGTCGAGGTGCAAGGGACGCAAGGTTTTACCCAGGTTCAGCCCCTCCGGAGAGTAAAAGGCCTACGTCCTGCTAGATCTTATTGCTCAGTGGAGAATTACAATGGGAGGGCTCAGTCGGCGTAGAGCCAAGAGCTTACAAAGGGGGAGATTGGATCTCAGATGATGTGTCCTTCTAGGGTTTAGCTCGGGGGTTTATATTTCCACCCCCGGCCTAGGGTTACAAAGAGATAACACCGAATCGTATCAGTTACTACAAATCCGGGATACCGCACCCTTCTTCAAGCAATCTCTATCTCGAACCGAGCAGATCTTCTCCTTAGGACTTCGGCCCGGCCGCCTTCGGGCCCGGCCGGTTGGGCGACTGGCGATCCTCCCTGGGCCTTCATCCTCATGGCGAGTGGGACTGGCGACCCACCCCCTATGGGCATACCCCCATCAGTAGTCCCCGAGCGCGGTGGTGACGAAGTGTAGATCCGGAACGGGTCACGGAGAGGCACGAAGGCGGATCGAGGTGAATCGCCGCCGGGCTCCCGAAGTAAACTCCAGCGGATCGCTAGTCTTCACTCGCCTGAACTTGATGAGCCACTCGACGCAGGACAGTCGGCGTCGTGCCAGTCGTCGTATGGCAATCGGCGCATGCCAGTCGCCGCAGGTCAATCGGCGTAAGTCTTGTGCGCGGACACGTGGAGGAGGCAACGGCTAGATTTCACGTTGACCGAGGTGCAGACCGTTTGCGTGGAGTTGACCGTTGGGCCCGATGGGATGGTTAACGGCTAGTCTTAACGCCCGTTCCGCTGATCCCGCCGCCGATCCTGACCGTTAATCACGGGGCGGCGATCTCGCGGCGAATCAACGGGTGGATTTGGTGCTTATCTGGGGCGAGTGCAGCGACATAAAAGGCCGAACCCGGGGGTTAGGGCTTATCACTCCGCCACATTCTTCCTTCATTCTCTTCTCTTTTCGCCAAGAGCTCCCGAGCGCAACCATGGCGGCGAGAGCCTGGGGCAAGTCCAAGGTCACGCGCGAGTCCCTTCTTCCGTACGTCGCCTCCGGGGTCATCCCCGAGTTCAAACAGGAGCGCTGGCGAGTTCCGCCGGCGAACGAGGTGGAGCCGCTCCCGAGGCCGGGCGAGTTCGTGCTTTTCCTCAGCTTCCTGGATCGCGGATTCGCGCTCCCGTCCTCCGACTTCATCCGCCAGTTGTTGGCCTTCTACGGCATCAAGATATGCGACCTGGGGCCGCACGGTGTGCAGCAGATCTCCCTCGTTCGTAGCACCGTGCGAGTGCTACCCGGGTTGCCCGCCGTACTTCCCGCCGTGGGTATCCATCTTCCACGGGCGGGCGACCCGGGCCAGCAAGAGCAGCGAGGCTCTGATCCCGAATGGCGGGATCACCTTCCAGGTGAAGTCCGGGGAGAGCTTCATCGACATGGTGCTCCCCAAGAAGGCGCAGCCGCAGTGGCGCCGCTTCTGGTTCTACGCCAAGGAGTACACTCCCCCCGGCGAGGTTTGCATTCCTCGACACGACGCCGAGCCCAGCGTCCCGCGGCGCCTCAACGTCCGGTCGTTGCCGCGCGAGCAGGAGGAGGTGGTGAAGGGGATGCGCCAGGCGATCCAGGCCCTGAAGGACACGGGCCTGACGGCGGCCAACATGTACAACTGCTGGCTCGGCCGCCGGCTGATCCCCCTGCGGTGCCGAGCCCACTTCATGTGGGAGTACCGGGGGCAAACGACTGCACCCGGTCGACGGCGACCGAGTGGGATGAAGGCGAGTACCGAAAGGCGCTCGCCAAGATTACCACGGCCTCCTTCACCTCCTTCGAGGACGGCCTACAGCCCTTCTCCGAGGACAACCCGGCGCCTCAGGTATTGACCTGTCCGACAGCTCCGGATGCTTAGGTAGTGTTTCTCATTTCTAACTTGTTTCCTTGACTCAAATGCAGCGGTGGCAGAAGGTCGCCGACCATCTCCCCCCTCTCGCCGGGAAGGAGCCTCCGGAAATGACCGAAGGCGAGGAGGAGGAGGTAGACGACGAGGAGGAGCGCACCGAGTCGGACTCCGAAGCGCGAGACTTCGTACGACTCCCGCGCGGATCGAAGAGGGGCGCCGTGTCTTCATCACAGGGCGCTCCGAAGTCGCAGGAAGGCGAAGGGGACGAGGAGGCGACCTCTCGCCCGGAGGAGAGGGAGCCTTCAAAGGAAGGGGCCGAGCCGCTGCCCAAGCGGCTGCGCCCCACTATCTTGGAGGGTTCCATAAAGCTTCAGTGCCCCTTGAAGGACGCGATCGACGCTGGAGCCCGAGCCGGCCCGGGCGTGAAAGCGATCCCCACGGTGAAGTAAGTACTCCTTGTCGAACTTGTTCTCTTCATGGCGAGACTGGCTAGTAACCCGCCTCGCTTCCCTGCAGGTCCAAGAGGAAGGTCCTGGCACGACCGGCTCCGACTGGGGCGGCGGCCACGAGGGCGGCTGAAGCGAAGAAGGCGGCCGAGCTGAAGAAGGCCACGGAGAAGAAAGCGGCGCCTTCCGACCTTGGAGGCACGGGGTCGGCTCGGGAGGAGCCTGTGGCTGCGAGCCGGGCTGAGAAGGCGAGCGCCAGCCGTGCCGATCTCACCGCCAACGTTTTCCCCTTGCCCAGCGTGGGTCGCGAGGCCCCGGCAAGTGCGGCGATGGGACCGAGCGCCGCTCCCCCCGTGGTAGAGGAGGAGCCGGCGGGCGTCGGCGCGACTGAGGGTCAAAGGGCGCCCGAAGTCGAGGACGACACCGCCGAGGAGGGCGGCCTCTCGGTGCCGATGAAGGAACGCCGGTCCAAGGCCGCCAGAGACCGAGTCCACCCTGGCGACCCCGAGGCGGGGGCAGATGGGGCACCGTCGACCGACGCGGTGATGCAGGCGGGTGCAGCGGCCGATTCGCGCCGCCGTCCGCCTTCTACCTTGTCCTTCACTGAGCTCCACGCGGCGCTTGGTGAAGCGCATGTGGTGAGTATTCCTGAACTCGCAGTCCAGTCATCCCCCAGTCCCCGAGGGTCGGCTTGGCCTGTAGGGGCGAGTCGAGTCTTCTTCGTCCTTCCTGGACTGTGTTTACTGACCTTCGCGCTGGTTTTATGCAGGCGGAGGTTAAGCGACTGACCGCGCTCGTGGAGGAGGCGGCGCAAAAGAACCGGAAGCTCATCGCTCTGGGCAGTAAGTCATACCCGCTCGCTTTCCCCTCCCAGTCGCACTTGCCTTGTTTGTAATTTTGGTCTCACCGCCCCCCTTTTTTTGTAGCAGAGGCGCAGGCGAAGGCGCTTGCCGAGGCTCGGGAAGGGTTCGTCAAGGAATCCTTCTACCGCGAAGCCGAATTCCGGGCGCAGCAGGCCGAAGAGGCCCGGAAGAAGGCGAAGGCGGAGGTGGCGGACCTGACGAAGGTCCTGGAGCAAAAGGGGCGGGAGCTGGAAGATGTCATCGCCGAGTACAAGTTGAAGCTGGAGGCCGCGACGGAGGCACGGGATTCCGCACGCGGGACCGCCGCAGCTCTGCGAGAAGAAGTCGCGGCCTTGAAGCAGCAGCATGCCAAGGAGTTGGCCGCGGAGAAGGAGGCGTCCGAGGGCATCGTCCTGGCGGTGCAGGCCGAGAAGACCAGCTTCGAGGCCTTCGTCCGCGAGATGTCGCGACAACTGCTTGGTAGGTTTCCGTGTCCCCCCTGTTGTGTTTTTGTCGATTGCCATGGCGGCGAGTCCCCTAGTGTGGCGAGTCGGCTTCGGGAGCTAGTCCCCGAGTCTGGCGAGGCGACGGCGGGGGTCAGTCCCCGGGCGCGGCGAGTCGGCTTCGGGACCCAGTCCCCGAGCGTGGCGAGTCGACGTCGGGGGTCGGCCCCGGGCGCGGCGAGTCGGCTTCGGGACCCAGTCCCCGAGCATGGCGAGTCGGCGTCGGGGGTCAGTCCCCGGGCGATCCCGTGCATGGCGGGTTGGTGTGGAGGGCGAGTTCTCACTTCTCGTTCTTTTGTTGTTGGTTGTAGGTACGAGCGACTTCACGGAGACGGCGACTCCACGGGAGTGCTTGTCGACCGCGACCGCGCGCATCATTGCCTGCGCGGGGGAGATATTGGCGGCGCTCCAGTACTTGAGTCCGCGGGAGGTGATTCCGCGGGACACGCCGTCCGTCTTCAAGGCCGTGTCCAACATCCCGGCTGTTGTCGACTGGCTTCGCCGCTCCTCCTGCCGCGTTGGCATTACCATGGCTTTGAGCATGGTGCTGGCGCACTACTCCGAGGGGTTCGACGTGGAGGAGGTCACCGCTGGCTTCCCCTCGGAGACTGGTGAATTCGATGTCGCCGAGGTGCTGCGCTTGATGGAAGCGGTGCGCCCTTTTGCCGACCGGGTGCTGGCGACCGCTGACTTGGAGACTCACATCCCCATCTAGGCGGCGCTTGGGGACGCGGAGAAGGAGGCTAGTCCGGTGGACAACCCCGCGGAGCGCCTCTTCCATGCCGCGGCCACCGGCTCCTTGTCGACGTACCCGGTCGTCCTATACACGCCGAAGTTTCGTCATGGCGATGGCGGCGCCGAGCCCGTGTTAGAGGAAGCTCCGGGGCCGTCCCGAGAGGTTCTTGAGCCCCTGTGTAAGAAGTAACTTGAATTCCCGCGAGCGGGTGTCAGTTGTAAATACAGTGGTAGCTTTTGCGTAACTATAATTCGATGGTTGCTTTTGAATTTATGTTATTATGGCGGCGATGCTTTGGAGTTGGGTCCGACTCTCCATGGCCTTCAGGCCAGTCGCCTTGCGACCCCGATGAAGGCTATCGACTTGACTGTTTTCCTTGTCGAGCTGGGCGTCCCCAGTCGCAGTACGTAGTCGTTATAGTGCGGATAGCAGCCTCATGGGTGGAGTAGTGGTGAGTTTGTAGTTGCGCTGTTTGCATGTAGCGCGCCACTCGTCGTGGCTCGGTGAGCCAGTCGCTAGGCGACTCCAAAGGGGGTCTTTTGCGGGCGTTTTTCCTTGGCGAGCCGCGGGTCCGTTTTGCGGGGTCCCTGGTCGAAGTACTTGGCCACGCAATTCGCCAGCCTAAGGTAGAGGAGGGCATTGGTGTGCTGTATAGCGTAGCACGAGACGGTCGCCGTGGCCCGTGGGGCTGGCCGAGCATGCGGCCCTGCTGTGGGTTCCAGTCGCCGTTTTCGCCCGACGGCGTAAGGGGTGGTGGGCGACCGGACCTGGTGTTGCGTCCAGTCACGCCGCCATGCCCTTGTTAGCCCGGCTACTTGGCCGATCGTGGACTTCACTCTTCCAGCAGCGGCGACCGAAGGTCTCTCAGTACCGAGTCGCTTGTCGCGGCGACTAGGCCGGTATGTACCGTGATGAGAGATGGAGATAGCTAGCGGGTGAAGGAGAGGCAGTCGGAGTTGGAGATCAATGCGGTCGGCGATTTTTATTAACCTATGAATTTGCGGGCTACACTTTGTCCTTAGGTGTAAAACCGTCGGAGGAGGTTCACGTTCCAGGGGCGCTCCACCTCTCTGGTGAGCGGTTCGCCTTTGTCGTCCTTGCGGACGTCTGTGAGGTAGTAGGAGTCGTTGCCGAGTACGCGACTGACGGCGAACGGTCCTTCCCAGGGCGGGGACAGCTTGTGCATGCCTTTCTTGTCTTGGATTAGCCGGAGCACTAGGTCTCCGACTTGGAAGGAGCGACTCCGAACGCGACGACTGTGGTAGCGACGGAGATCCTGCTGGTAGATGGCGGTCCTGGAGAGTGCGAGGTCTCTGGCCTCATCAAGGAGGTCGATGTCATCTTGGCGAGCTCGCTCGTTGTCTTCTTCGGCGTAGTTGGCGACCCGAGGCGAGTCGTAGGCGATGTCCGTGGGCATAACGGCCTCGGCGCCATACACCAGGAAGAAAGGCGTGAAGCCAGTTGACCTGTTTGGTGTTGTGCGGATGCCCCACAATACTGAAGAGAGCTCTTCTGCCCAACAACCGGCTGCGCGTTCCAGGGGCACAACCAGGCGCGGCTTGAGTCCGTGAAGGATGCTCTGGTTTGCTCTTTCTGCTTGGCCGTTCGACTCGGGGTGTGCGACTGACGCGAGGTCGAGTCGGATGCCCTTCTCTTCGCAGAAGTCGGCCATCTCCCCTTTGGCGAAGTTGGTGCCATTGTCGGTTATGATGCTGTGGGGGTAGCCATATCGATAGATAAGCTCGCGTAGGAACTTTGTGGCTGTCTTCCCGTCGCACTTCTTTATGGGCTTTGCTTCTACCCATTTGGTGAACTTGTCCACCGCAACCAGGAGGTGAGTATATCCGCCGGGGGCCGTTTTGAACTTCCCAACCATGTCCAGGCCCCAGACGGCGAAGGGCCAGGTGAGGGGGATGGTCTTCAATGCTGACCCCGGCATGTGCGACTGGCTTGCGTACTTTTGGCACCCGGCGCACGAACGGACGAGCACGGCTGCATCTTCGTGAGCTGTTGGCCAATAGAAGCCGTGACGGAAAGCTTTGGCGACTATGGAGCGCGCGCCTGCGTGGTGGCCGCAGTCCCCTGCGTGGATGTCGCGCAGGATGTTGCGCCCTTCTTCGGTGGCGACGCATCGTTGGAACACTCCCGAGACACTGCGTTTGTACAGTTCTTTATTGATGATGGTGAAAGACTTGCACCTGCGCACGATGGCTCGTGCTTTGGCTTCGTCCATCGGCAGTATCTGGCGCTCTAGGTAGCTCATGTACGGCTCGGTCCAGTCGACGCTGTCGGAAGCGAGTGCGACTAGGGTGGAGTCGGGAGCAGGCGGTTCGGCAATGTCCAGCTCGCGGGGCGCGCACCGAGGGGTGGCGAGGATATCCGGGACGACGCCCGGAGGGGTTGGAGTCGTTTGGATCCGATCTCGGCTAGCGCGTCGGCTTCCTCATTCTTGCGCTCGTCAACCCATTCGACGACGTGGCCGGCGAAGCTAGCGCCGGCTTGATCGACGGCGCGCTTGTAAGCAATCATGTTGGCGTCGGTGGCGTCGCAAGTGCCGGAAGTCTGGCTGGCGACCAGGTCGGAATCGCCGAGGCAGCGCAGTCGTGTTGCGCCCATTTCTTTTGCTACTCGCATGCCGTGTAGGAGCGCTTCGTACTCGGCCATGTTGTTGGTGCAGGGCTCGAATCTGAGTTGCAGGACGTACTTCACGGTATCGCCCTTTGGCGATGTGAGGACGACTCCCGCGCCTGCCCCCTCGAGGTTCTTGGAACCGTCGAAGTGCAGCGTCCAATGCTTGAGGTCCGCGGGGGAGCTTGGTTGCTGGGCCTCTTCCCAGTCGGCGAGGAAGTCGGCGAGTGCCTGAGATTTAACGGCATGGCGCGACTCGTAGGTGATGTTGTGGACGCCGAGTTCGACTGCCCACTTGGCGATCCGGCCAGTTGCATCGCGGTTACGGATGATGTCGGCGAGTGGCGTTGAGGCGACTACCTTGATGGGGTGTTCGTGGAAGTAGGGGGCCAGTCGCCTCTGGGCCCTGAGGACTGCGTACACCAGCTTTTGGTAGTGCGGGTACCGTTGCTTGGATTCGATTAAGGCTTCGCTGATGTAGTAGACCGGGCGCTGTACCAGCTGCTCTCTTCCCTCTTCCTTTCGTTCGACGACCATGACCGAGCTTATCGCGCGGTTCGACGCGGCGACGTATAATAGCAAAGTCTCCTTTGGCAGCGGGGCCGCGAGGATAGGCGCGTTCCGAAGGGCATGTTGGAGTTCTTCCAGAGCCCGTTGTGCTTCTTCCGTCCACCTGAATGACTCGGACTTCTTGAGCAAGCGGTAGAGTGGCATGGCCTTGTCGCCGAGTCGGGGTATGAAGCGACTGAGGGCGGCGACCCGGCCGGCGAGTTTCTGTGCATCGACCAGGCAGGTTGGTTGCTTGGTGCGCATGACCGCCAGTGTCTTCTCCGGGTTGGGCTCAATGCCTCTTTTGGAGACGACGTAGCCGAGCAACTGTCCAGAGGGGACCCCGAAGGTGCACTTCAGAGGATTGAGCTTGATCTTGTATCGGCGCAAGTTGGCGAATGTCTCAGCGAGGTCGATGATGAGGTCGTCCTGGCGAGTCGACTTGACTACTACGTCGTCGATGTAGACGTGTACGTTGCGGCCGATTTGGCTTTCGAGGCAGCTGTTCATACATCGTTGGTACGTCGCCCCTGCGTTTTTGAGGCCGAAGGTCATGGACGTGTAGCAGTAGGCACCCAAGGGCGTGATGAACGCTGTCTTCTCTTGGTCTTCCTTGGCCATCTTTATTTGGTTGTACCCAGAGTAAGCGTCGAGGAAGCATAGCGACTCGGACCCGGCGACCGCGTCGATGATCTGATCGATTCGCGGCAGGACGAACGGGTCCTTGGGGCATGCGCTGTTGAGGCTAGTGTAATCGATACACATTCGCCATGTCTTATTTTTCTTTAGCACCAGGACCGGGTTTGCCAGCCACTTAGGGTGTTTGATTTCGATGATGAAGCCGGCTGCGAGTAGCCGGTTCACTTCTTCGGCGATTGCGCGTCGCCGCTCTTCTCCGACAGGGCGCATTGCTTGCTCGACGGGGCGTGCGGAGGGATCGACGTGTAATTTGTGCTCAGCAAGTTCGCTCGGGACACCCGGCATGTCAGACGGTTTCCATGCAAAGATATCTCGATTCTCACGGAGGAACTTGATGAGCGCGCTTTCCTATTGGGCGGACAGGCCCGTCCCAATGGTAATTTGCCTACTTGGATCATTCTCTACAAGATCTACTTGACGAGTGTCGGTTGTAGGCTTGAAGGTTGCTGCGGACGAGTCGAGCTCGGTCGGCTTCTCCGAGGATGGCGGGATCGTTGCGGTCGACTGGGTACTTGGCGAGCTCGGTGGAGTTGTCTTGCTCGTCGGCGATGACGGCATCGGCGAGCTTGGCGCTGACGTCCTCGCACTCCAGTGCCATCTCCGGGTCGCCGTGGACGGTGATGACGCCGCGAGGCCCTGGCATCTTCATCATGTTGTATGCATAGTGGGGTGCCGCCATGAACCGGGCGAACGCCTGCCGGCCGAGCACACAGTGGTAGGAGCTGCGGAAGTTCACCACCTCGAATGTTATCCGCTCGGTGCGGTAATTCACAGGCGTGCCGAAGGTGACTGGCAACGTAACCTTGCCGATCGGGAAAGCCTTCCGCCCGGGGACGATGCCATGGAACGTGACCTTGGTGTTCTCGAGGCGTGAGTCTGGTAAACCGAGTCGCTGGAAGGTTTCATAATACAGAATGTTGATGGAGCTTCCCCCATCCATCAGGGTTTTCGGCAACCAGTAGTCGGCGACCTTGGGCCTGACGACCAGTGCCACTCGACCGGGGTACTCAATGCGGGGGGCGTGGTCTTCGCGGCTCCAGGTAATGCTCTGCTCGGACCAGTTGAGCCACCGGGGTACGTCAGAAAGGATGACCGCGTGTACCGCTACTGCTCTTGCGAGGACCTTCCTGTCCCGTCGATCGCCGACCCCGGTGAAGGTGTGGAGTGAACCGGCACTGCGACCGAAGCCTTCTCCCTTGTGCTGGTCCGGGTCCTTGGCGCGGTCCTTGTGCTGATTGCCGCCGTCGTTTTCCTTGGCGCGGCGGGCCTTCTCTATCTGCTTCAGGGAATAGCAGGTTCCCGTCGTGTGATTGGAGGGCTTGCCCTCCTTGCTGTGATAGATGCATGGGGCGTCTAGGAGGCTGCGGGCGTCGAAGCGCTTGGGCTGAGGCCGATCTTCTCGTGGTGCACGGTTGTCACGCCGGAAGGACTTTGGCTCGCGCTGCTCGTATTCGGCGTTGGCGACGAGCTCGTTGTGTCCTCCTTCTCCGCGACGCTTGCCGTTGTTCGACCGTCCGCCGAATCGGTAGTCGCCACGTCGGGAATCTGTGTGAGCGGGGCGGCGATTGCGTCGCTGGCCGTACTCGTCGTCCGAGTCGACTGTAGGGTCTTCGTCAGCATAGCGCAGGGCAATGTCGAAGAGCTCGGAGATTGAGATGTTGTCTCTGCTGACTCGACGGAGCTTGGCACTTAGTGGTTCGTACCGGCAGCACCTTCGGAAGCAGTAGATTGCCGTGTCCGTGCTGATGCCGCTGGAGGTCGTCCACATGTCCTGCCAGCGCTGCACCCACCGGCGAGTCGACTCGCGCGGGCCCCGGACACAGCGATCCAGGTCCTCTATGGTTGTCGCACGGGTGTACGCGCTGGCGAAATGTTGGATGAATGCCGCGCGGGCTTCCTCCCACGAATCGATGCTGTTGGCGGTGAGGGTGTTGAACCAGTGGCGATTGACACCGTCCATCATGAGAGGCAGGTAGCGTGCCGCGAGCAGCTCGGAGTGGCCTTGGATCCCCATTGCCATGGCGTACGAATCGATCCAGACTGTGGGGTCGATGTGTGTGTCATACTTCTCGATATCACGGGGTCCCTTGAACCCAACAGGGTACGACTCGCCTCTGATCATTGGCCCGAAGCAGGCGGGGCCGACCCGAGTGAACGCGCTCTGGCGCGGGGCTTCATCGGCGTAGCGGTCGTTCAGCCGGTTTCGCGCCCGCCATTCTTGGTCGTTGACGATGTGAGTTCGCGCGTCGACGGGCTGTCCGTTAGCGGCGACCATCGCCCGCGCGGGGCGCGGCTCGATTCGGTTGTTGGTCGAGTGGGCCGCGCGCGGTGCTGGCGGCGGACCGTTGTTGGCGTTGACGACTGCACGATTTGCCGCGCCCGACGACGCCGCGCGACTGGCGGACGTGCGCGAATAGAGTCGCCCTTGCGAATCGGCTGCGGCGTGCTGTTGCTCCAATGCCTTGGCGACCAGGGCCTTGGCATGCTGGACGAGGATCGCGCCGTCTCCCGTTTCGGGAGCTTTGCAAGGACGGCTTGGGCGGCCGCGACGTTGTCGGCTGGAGACGAGTGCAATGGTAGGCCGTTGGCGTCGACTTCTGCCCGAGGGACTTCAGGTGGTGGCGGTGGTGGTGGTGGTGGCGGTGCTCCATGTGCCGCTCTGTCGGCGGCAGCCCGACTTCCTTCCGGGATGTCGGGGTTCTGGACTCGAGCGACCCGAATTTCTCCATCTGGATCGTCGAAGTTAAGGCGCGCACTGGGGAAGTCGTTCGCGCGAACATGCTCCATGCGCAGACGATTGCGCTGCTGGCGAAAGTGGGATATTGCTCTCGCTCCGTCTTGCTCGAGGCGAAATTTCTGCCGTTCGGCGAGCTCCTTTTTCCTCTGTTCTTCGAGGGCCGCCCGGTGTGCCTCGATCTCCGTTGCGGTGGCGGTTGCAGGGAGCGGGGTGGTGAAGGCGTCAACTGGGGGCTCCTCGGCTCCTGCCATGAAGACTGCGGTCGGGTAACGATATCGTGGGCCCTCAACGAGGTCCGAGTCGGAGTCGCTGCCGAAGAGGGAGAGGATGGAGTCGTCCTCGAAGCCCTCCTCGAAGTCGCTGGGGTGAGAGACCAGGGAGATGGAGTCTTTGAACGACGCTGTGGCGATAGAGCGGGCAGTCGGGGACGCAGCGGTGGACCCAGCGACCGATGCTATGGCGATGATGTCGGTGAAGTCAGCGTCGATCGTGGCGATAACGGAGTCGATGGCTGGGACGGTGTCGACGGAGTCGGCGGCTGACGAGGTAACGATGGAGTCGGCGGTTGGTGCCACGGCTGCCGAGTCGGCGTCGTCCTCCAGGGCCGACTCGGCCTCCGCGTATACCTCGCCGGTAACTGGGCGAGTGGCTGTGAGGAGCTGCCCCGGTGCGAAGGGGTCGTGCGATCGACCAGGGCGGGGCTCGGTGGGGTCGCTGACGCCGGCGAGCCCGACGAAGAGGTTGATGGAGCCGATCGGCACCATCCATGCATGTTTGAGAGGTGACGAGGCAGGCCGGTAAGTGCTTGGCTGGATGTGGAAGAAATTGCCGGTGGCGATCATCCTGCCGGAAGCGACCGGCCGCTGCACCGGCGAGTAGGGCCTCGCCGTAGCTCGGAGGCTTGATGTCCCATGCCCCACGGTGGGCGCCACTGTCGTGGATGTAACCACGGCAGATGCTACAGGGGGTAGCACTTCGTTGATGCGAGGGGAAGGGAACATTGCCATCTACGGGTCGAGGTGCAAGGGACGCAAGGTTTTACCCAGGTTCAGCCCCTCCGGAGAGTAAAAGGCCTACGTCCTGCTAGATCTTATTGCTCAGTGGAGAATTACAATGGGGGGGCTCAGTCGGCGTAGAGCCAAGAGCTTACAAAGGGGGAGATTGGATCTCAGATGATGTGTCCTTCTAGGGTTTAGCTCGGGGGTTTATATTTCCACCCCCGGCCTAGGGTTACAAAGAGATAACACCGAATCGTATCAGTTACTACAAATCCGGGATACCGCACCCTTCTTCAAGCAATCTCTATCTCGAACCGAGCAGATCTTCTCCTTAGGACTTCGGCCCAGTCGCCTTCGGGCCCAGTCGGTTGGGCGACTGGCGATCCTCCCTGGGCCTTCATCCTCATGGCGAGTGGGACTGGCGACCCACCCCCTACGGGCATACCCCCATCAATCACTGTATTTTGCTGCTTTATGGTGTGTGTAGAGCTAGCGGCTGTAGGCTACATTATTTTGCTCCTATTATACTTCTTTTTACAGTGACCTGACCCTATGTTTAACTTCTCTGCAGTAACCCAACGAGGCCTGCTGCTGATGGCTCGTGTCCACCGGGCGCCCGTCCCGCTGCTCGCCCCCATGGTCGGACAACCAGGCTTCTGGTGGGTTGGAGGCGTGCCGCAAGAAATCAGTAGGTGATGTCTTGGCCTTGGCTCTGATAATTGGTGAGCTCCATTATCCATTGTTCTCCCCTACGTTTGTGGTTATGATGACTAGTAGTTTCTAGGTTTTTTTTACTAGTGAGAAGTTTTTTTTTTCGAGAAAACGCAAAGGACCTTTGCGTTTCATTTCATTGAAAAGGTAGAAGTTTGTTTACAGGTCTCCTAGGAGACAGGTTGCATGGACTAAAGATATCCTAGTGTACATCCCAATCTGGAGGGAGCACAACTCTAAGCCCAAGGGCGCCAGCTCTGGCCCATAGGGTAGCTTCCTCCTTGATCTTGGCCATCAGCCGCTGGATACATGGCTGTGCTCTATCAAAGACACATTCATTTCTATGTTTCCATATCATCCAGGGTATCAGTAGGGCAGCGGTTCCCAGTCCCTTCCGCAGCGGCTTCGGGGTTGCTTGCAAAGCTTCGTCAAGCCAATTGGTTAGCGTGGCGTCGTTGTTGCTAGGAATTCTGCACGTCATCCGCAGCCACGACATCGTCTCATACCAAGTTTGCTTGGAGAAGGGACAGTCGATGAGTAGGTGTCGCATGTCCTCCGGGTCTTGATCACAAAGCAAACATCTTGGGTGGTGCTGCAGCCCACGTCTCGCCAGCCGCGCCGCGGTCCAACACCGGTCCTGAAGGGCGAGCCAGGTGAAAAATTTCACCCTGGGTGGTGCCCAGAACTTCCAAGTGTGCTTCCAGGAGGGCGATGGCGTCGAGCCATGGAACGTGGCCTTGTAGGCAGAGCTCGCGGTGTACTCGCCGCTCGCAGTCCACTTCCAAAGCAAGCGATCGGGTTCATCGAGAAGTTGATCTCTTCTCCTGTCCGGGAGGGATGCTAGTAGCCAATGTAATTCATCTACTTTTTTGGCTGTTAAAGACCTTCTTGTGGACGTTATGGATCAATGCTGTGTAGGAATCTTGATCAAATTATGTTTATTTTCTGTGGTCTGATTCCGGTCTGATCCCAAGGAGCCGCCGAGCCTGCTGCCTCCACAGCACACCTGTCTGTAGGTGGCTAGGTCTGTTCGTGTTCTCCCATTGTGCTTGTTGCTCAAAGAGTTTCATGTCAATTTATATGAGTCCAAGTAGTTATATATGGTGCAATGAATATGGCATCACTAATACTCTCCATCCGCAGAGGTTATCTTCCTGTATTCATTTTATGGATGATGCGGACAATTAAGTGATTCATAATACCAGAATAAATACTTGGGTTAGCAGACGAAGAATTCAGTACTGAATTTTACCAGTTCAGTAGGCTATTTTCTGTCTGTAGTCGAATAGTGGTTATGCTTAGTTTAGACTCTGAGACCTAAAATAACTTGTAATTTCCAATAGAGCTCGTTTGGTACAAGTGAAATGAAATGAATTCATAAGGTCATTTCATTTGGACAACTTAAATTCCAATTCTGAAAGGCAACTACCTGGAATTGTAAAATGATTTTCTTAACTTGTTTTTCTGCCTTTCAAAAAGAGCTCGTTTGGCACCCATGTAGATTTATAAAATGAAATGACTTCCATATCACATTTTGCTGTGATTTTGGCAAGAGTTCAGATACCATATAGTAGTACAAACTAGCACATAATGGAGAGAATAAAGTAGCATGTACATCACATACAAATTTAAATTTTGCTCACGTATGGAGACAGATATCTATGTAATGTTTCCCAAAAGTTATGATTTCTCTTTGAGGCATAAACACATACATCTGTGGTGCACAATAGCTGGCCTACAAGACCATGCTATTTTTTGTTTGTTGAAATTTTGTCACGGTTGTGAACTTCTAAACAAAAGCAAGTTACCAAGTACATAAATCAACCCAAAAATTCAATGAAGGCATAGCCGCTATAAATGCTGAACCGGTGCCTTAGGCTGGTGCCATTGCAGGCTGGAGCGGAGGCGGTAACGGCGGCGACGGGGCGGGAGAGGGGCGGGAGGCGGGCGGGACGGGAGGGAGGGGCGCCGGCGGGGGCGCCCGGCGGTAGCGCCCGCTCCCGCCCGGGCCGGCGCCCGCGTTGGCGGCGGGAGTGAGGCGGGAGCGGGGCGGGGAGGCGGGGCGACGCGATGGCGGGGTGGGGCGAGAGCGACGCGGGCGGGAGTGGGGCGGTAGCGGGCGAGAGGCGGGCGGGATGCGGGCGGGAGTGGGGCGGTAGCGGGTGGGAGTGGGGCGGGAGTGGGGCGGCAGGGGCTGAGGTGGCGCGATGTGATTCGTCCACCTCGCCTAGCCGTTGGGGTAGCCGTTGGTACTTCAAAAACCCTAAAATTTGAGCCCCCCTCTATAAATACCTGCATATGGTTTCACTCACTCCACACCCATTTCATCTCCTCCACTCTCCATTTCCACTCCTCCGAACGCCATGTCTTCATCCGGCCAGCTCGAGCGACGGAATAGAGGGTGAGCTGATCGCTGCATTCCAGGCGGAGTACGAGGAGGAGATGCTGAACGAGGAGGAGGAGCCAAGACGTCCGCGAAAGCGCCGAGAGTTCATCAGGCGTGATCGTCTTGGTGCCCACGATCGGCTGTTCGAGGACTACTTCGCCGACGACTGCAACTACCCTCCGAGCTTCTTTCGGCGAAGGTATCGGATGAGGCGATCCCTTTTCCTGCGCATTGTGGATAGATTGGGTGAATACTCTCCGTATTTCACCCAAAGGAATGATGCTCTCAACCGTGCTGGTTTTTCTCCCCTGCAAAAGTGTACCGCGGCTTTGCGTCCGTTAGCTTATGGAGCCTCTGCAGATACAATAGATGAGTGGCTTAAGTTAGCTAGACAAACTTCATCGATTGTCTAGATAGATTCCGTGAAGGCATCATTGCCTCGTTACGGAGAACACTTTTGCCGTCGACCTACCGTCGAGGATACTCGGCGTCGTTAGCGAAAGCGGAGGAGCGTGGCTTTCCGGGGATGTTAGGGAGCATCGATTGCATGCATTGGCAGGTGGAGGAACTGCCCAGTGGCTTTTGCCGGTCAATTCACAAGGGGAGACATCAAACACCCTACCATAATCTTAGAAGCCGTTGCGTCGTATGATCGCCGGATCTCGGCATGCCTTTTTTGGAGTGGCCGGGTCCAACAACGACCTCAATGTACTCAACCGGGCCGCCGTTGTTCACGGACGTGCTTAGGGGAGAAGCACCCGTAGTGAACTTCACGGTGAATGGACACGAGTACAACTATGGTTACTACCTTGCCGACGGCATCTACCCCTCCCGGCCGGTGTTCATGAAAGGTGTTACTCTTCCACAAAGTGAAAAGCAGCGAATGTTCACTCGCCGCTCAATCAGCTTGGCGCAAAGATGTCGAGTGTGCCTTTGGAGTGCCGAAGGCTAGGTTCAACATTCTAGCAGCTCCCGGACGCTCCTACTCCAGGCGTACTCTTGGGTTGATCATGCGTGCATGTGTCATTCTCGCACAACATGATCATCGACGATGAGCGTGGTACAAATTTGGAGCACACCTATGAGACCGTTGAGTCCAATGTCGGCCCCGCAATACACCACCATGCACCACCAAGCCTAGCAGCCAGGATTCGGATGGACAACGATATGAGGGACTCATCAGTTGTATACACAGCTCCAAAGCAAGATTTGATAGAGCATGTGTGGGCTCATAATGGCTAGATTATGTAATTTTTTCAACTATTTATGTAATTTTTTCTAATTTTTATGTAATTTCTTTTTATGATGTAATCGGTAACAATTTTAGTTCAATAAAATAATTTCCTTCCATTATTTTTAATGTTGTAATCTGAAAAAGATAAGCTAATGTTGAGGAGAGAGAAAAGCTGATGTGAGGAGAGAAGCTGAGAGCTCTCACTATAGCCCATGCATTGGCAAGGTGGGATGAGAGTGGGGTGAGAGTGAGGTGAGAGTGAGGAAAAAGCTGACGTGGCGAGGCTAGAGTGGGGCGGTGCATTGGCACCAGCCTTACCTGCAGTAACATGCCATGCAAACGCAGCAAGTTGCCTGTCTTGTGCTGGCCGGCTGTTGCTAGCTGGTCAATGAGAGTGCACCCCAGGGCCTTGACATATTGCTGTTGGCGCTAGCTGCCATAGGGCCTCTTGAAAAAGCTATATGGTGGTGGACCTTACAGTGGTGGCACACATACGCAGAAACTAGGACCTCGGCCGTGTGGTAGTGCGCATGCCAGCAGGTAGAGGTGCGGGGGCTGTGAGGGGCGGCGGCGCTTGCTACAGGGCAAAGGCGCAAGGCAACACGCGGGGCTGCAGGTAGGCGCGGAGGACATCAATTAGTTGGGGGCAATGGTGGTAGGGACGGGAGCCAGTGGAGTCGGTGGCATAGAGAACAGGGGAGCTACGGCAGTAGAGAGATATCCACATGCATGACAGGGTTACAGAACGGAATCAGGATTAGGCATGGGGCAGATTTGATGGAATTATCAAATGAATTCAGCATCCTGGCAGCCAAACAAGTTGATTCCTGGAATTGTAAATGAATTCTATGATTCCAGGTCCAAGTGGTGGGAGCCAAACGGGTTCTTAGTATCTTGTCAGTGTTGCGAATTGCGATTATGGCCTGGTGAAGTGGTCGTGCTGGCACTGCCTCCGGTATAGTGGGCAGCAAATGGACCAGTTTTATCAAGCTCAAATTAATTTTTGTATTTATACAATTGAGTGTAATGTGCATCTGTTTAGTATTTTATAAGGATGCTATTCATTCAAGTGTATGCTCGTGGAAACTTATTAAACACTTATAAGTTGGGGGTTTACTTTCTGTTTTCATATGGTGAGAAATTTATTTTCCGGGGATGCTTCAGGTCCCAATGTATCTCCAGCAAGTGGAGGAAATGATGTACTGCGCTTTTTTCATTACCTCTAAATTATAAGTGCACCTGTTTCTGATTTATCCTTTCAAATTGGGAAGTCAAACCTGGCCAACAGTATTTAAAGGATAGAACAGTAATCTGGTATAAGTATTGCTACCACTGCATTTGGACCAGTATAAACTTTTAGGGCCTCACCTTATATATTCAAGCAAATGCCACTGCATGTTTATGTAACTTATCTGATGACCACGATTTTTACCTCTAGTTTGCCTCTTGCTTTATGGAGTAGAGGTGTACAACTCTATGAAATAATTGTGCAAGTGTTCTCTATCCCTCTTATTCTAATGCTTTGTGTATTAAGTATTAACAGGAACAACATGAGTGCATCTCCTGATCAATGGGATAACCGCATGGTTGATCACTTGAAGAACTTTGACCTTAGCATTCAACGCAGCAGTTCGGTGAGTGAATCAACACTTCAACATTTACTTTGATCCAATTTGGAAGTTGGAACATGTGAATTCTGCGGGAATTTTTCCATTATCTGTCATCCGATGACTTTTTTTCTTTTCTTTTTTGAGCTATGTGAAAATTAGAAATAACAATATCTCGCTTCCCTACAATTCCTTTATGTTACATTGAACATTGTATTGACCAACCGGTGTTATTTTAATATACTTTAATATTCTTCCTCATGCTTGATGCCATGACCAACCTAGCATAGCTTTGATATATGCTCCTGTTATGTTATTTTGGTTGAAGTGGACGCTAAAGCCTGAACTCTTGGATATTCCATGTTCATTGATTGTTAATTTTTCGTGTGCCAACTTGATTGCTCAATGT
This sequence comes from Lolium rigidum, assembly GCF_022539505.1. Classification (NCBI taxonomy): domain Eukaryota; kingdom Viridiplantae; phylum Streptophyta; class Magnoliopsida; order Poales; family Poaceae; genus Lolium; species Lolium rigidum. Next base: position 284,632,803 of record NC_061509.1, read on the forward strand.
TCGTAGCAAAACTTCAATTTTGTACTGTCGACATGTTCTTTCAGAAATTTTGAAAGATATAAGATCCTATGAGTCCAGACTTTGTTTCAGCACTATGCACATCATATTTTCAGCAATCCCCTCATTATATTCACTTGTCAATTTTTCAGGCGACAACGTCGGAGCTCTGGTACATGTGTTGGAGGCTCTAACTTGGTCGCTCGACTTAACCAAGGCGACGAGGACTGAGTTCCAGGACGGCGTCCCCTCGTCTCGCGTTCCTCTTACAGCTTCCCTGCTGCCTGTCACTGAGCATCGGGAGAAACATGGCAGCAGTGGCAGGGGGCATGGGAGCGACTGAGCGACAGCGGCAGCAACACAAAGATGGAAAAAGGCGCCCCTCATTGCCTTCCGAGATGGCAGCGCGAGTGAATGATGCGAATGGTCCATCTGATTTGTCTCCTTGCTCACCTCAGCGGCATGCTCTGCTTCAACTTGCAGGTTACGACCTTCCTCCCCTCTCACAAACGTCTTTGTTTATGCCTAGACTTGGCTTCTATTTTTAGGGATGCATAGCATATGGTCTAAATTTCATGTCATTTCCTCATGTGTATTTGGATGGTTCCTGGAGTTTAAAGGTTATTTCATGTCATTCCCTCATGTTTATTTGTACCGCTCTAGATGGGTACATAATAACTAATGTAGGAACATGAAAAGGTAGATAAGCACTCATTTTGCACTGTTTCTGTTTCGCGGAAACTACTACATTTCCCTTTGTTCTGACAATACCTTTGTCCTTTTGTTTTTCAGTAGTGCTACTGAACATAGGAAACCCCAATTGTAGCCCGAGCTACATGGCTCCTGTGTTTTTGCAAAATTTGAATCCAACAATTTGAAGTCTCAAAAAATTCTAAAACAAAAATCTAGTTGTAGCCAATGATGTACTCTACCATTGTGCAAAATCTGAGTATGAAATACATTATATTCGAGGCTACAGAAAAATGACAAATTCTGACAAATGTTGGAAGTTTCAAAATCTGCACTGTTCACCTTTTCAGATCCACAGATTTGTGAATTTTGTACAGCTCAAAATACTCAGTCTTTCGAATTGCTTTTTTTTCACAGTGGTAGAGTACATCATTGTCTACCTCAAGAATTTTTGTTCATATTTTCTTGAACCTGTTAAATGCTATTTTCCAATTTTTGAAAAAACTAGCTCCATGTAGCCCGAGCTACAAAATGCCACACTCTACTGGACATGTCTTTTGAAATTACTTCAGCCTGCAGTAATCTATTGTCTGATTTGTTTTCTTGGTGTGCTGGCCATATCAGTATGTTCAGGCACTCTCTTGCAAACAAAAATGAGACAATAAACTCTTCCTTATTATTATTTGGCACTCTCTTGCAAAAATGCTTCTAGCTCTGGATTATCATTTTTTGTAAGCCTATCTGTGTTTGCGAAATGTGTGCATGTTCGCTGGATAATATTGTATGAACACTGAATGTTTTTCCATGTGCCAACTTGACTGCTCAGTGTTGATCACCTAGGCCTAACATTGGCTGGTTGGTATATGAAGCTATGAATGAACACTTGTAACTGTCACTCTCGTTGAATATTCTCTTGTGCCCGTACATTTTGATGCCTGTCCTAGCCTAGTAAATCTCGTTTGTATTTTTGAGTAACATTTTCTTGCGGTCTGTTCAGTTGTGCAGGTTATGGGTTGCCGAGCCTTGTTCGACCAACCAGTGCTAGTTGGACTTGACGCTGGAGCTGTTCACGGGGCAGCAGTTTGGCGTGGCGCTCGCTCGTGAGGCGGAGAAGCGGAGGTGGCCAGTAGCAACGGCCACCTGATCTGGATAGGCTTTCATTTTCTTCTACTGATATTTTAGTGGGCCAGTTAGGTACTAGCTACTGTAGTTTAGTTGAAGTTCACATGATGCGGCGCCTCTCCATTTGTTTGGCTGGAGCAACCATGTATGTAGACTGAACCTGTTGGTTTGATCAGGTTTGCACCATTTGATCATACTTTTACTGTGCAAATAATCAATGGAATTGATTGTCGGACAATGATTAATGCCATTGAGCAATTAAGTAGGAGGTGCATCTTTTAGGGGCGTTTCAACAGCGGCGAGCCGGTGACTCGGTCCCGCTTTTAAGTTCATTATATTATTTTTAGTCTAAATATTTTGTCTAAAATTTTAAACTGGAAATGATAAAATGAACTAGAATCGGGGCTTTCGAGGGATCATGCTTGCAAACCCTAACAGGCCGGTGCCAAAGATCTTCTCGTGATCCAGATCCATGCCTTGTTCTCTTTTTTGTTGTTGTTTGTGTTTCCATGAATCTATCTATTAGTTGGTCGGGTGTGTAGCCGCGCTGTCGTGTGGTCGGACACCACGACGCCAATTTTGGCTTTGTTTGGTTGGTTCCTCGTAGGTGTCCTTCTTTCACGAGCATTTTTTTTGTTTTGCGAATGGGAGTTTTTATTAATTACTCAATGGCATTACAATCCTTAGCAAAGATACTAAGGCTGGTGCCAACGCGGGCGCCAGTGAGGGCGATACCGCCCGGGGCGGGGCGGGAGAGGGGCCGGAGGCGGGCGGGACGAGAGCGGAGGGGCGCCGGCGGGGCGCCGGCGCTAGCGCCCGCTCCCGCCGGCCGGGCGCCCGCGTTGGCGGCGAGAGCGAGGCGGGAGGGAGGCGGGAGCGGGGCGGCAGCGATGGCGGGGTGGGCGAGAGGCGGGGCGGGAGGTAGAAGACAAAGGGATTTTTGCGAGAAAACCCCCTGGACTTAGGAAAAATTGGTAGGATTTGGCATTTTAGGGTGTTTTGAGCCAAATTTTGGCATTTTAGGGTGTTTTGAGCCAAATTTTGAGGGGCTTTTTGCACAACAATTTAAATAGAGCTGGCACTATTTTATGATGTAATCGGTAACATTTTAAGTTGAATAAAATAATTTCTTGCATTATTTTGAATGTCTAAACAAAATCGAGTGAAATAACTTAATGTGGAAAAGAAATGGTGATGTGGAGGAGAGAGAAGTGAGAGTGGGGACTATAGCCCATGCATTGGCAAGGTGGGGTGAGAGTGGAGTGAGAGTGGGGTGAGAGTGAGAGAAAAGCTGACGTGGCGGGGCGGGAGCGGGGCGGTGCATTGGCACCAGCCTAACTAGGAAGATTGGTATGTAGTTTACACACACACCGTCCCCTTTGGGGACTAGCTTCGTGGGCACATCTTACCCTTTGGGGACTAGCTTTGTGAGCACAAAGATGTGCCGCCTCATTGGCACTACGTTTTACATGAACCAGCTCAAAACTAGTAAAAAAGCTGCTTAACTCCCTAATCTCCTGGCAAACACTGGATATGATGGATCTTCCAATGCTCAAATCATTCCAGATCTTCACGGGCTCTAAAGAGTCTGTCTCCAAGATCATTCGTTGAATGCCCAAGTCGATATCCAGCATCACGAGCAGTTTCAGCTTCCATCACCAGCGGCGAAGCAACATCTTCGTACCATAGAGCTTGCGCCCTCAACAGTCTACCAGTGTAGAGCCACCTGTTGATTCCTTGCGTCTGCAGCCGTTTTTGAAGAAACCAAGTCGATTTGTTGGCTGCTTCGTGCAGGTGTAGCTAGCTCAATTTGAGCATACGTAGCAGTACCACCATGTTTGCAGTTTAGGAAAATGAGTCTCACAGGGCCAGTCAGCACACCTCTTCTAGTACAGTGTCCTGTGTTCCGCCACTTGTCTCGCTGGATTGGCCAGAACAATTCAGGAAGTAGTAGCTGATGCATGAATGCTCTAACGATATCATGGCTGGCTGTCGCGGCCTGCCGTGCAACTACCCACTGCCACCGTTGCGCTGCTTGATCAGCTTCAGGAGGTCCGCGGCCGAGGCGCCAGCTGAAGATTGAACAAGAAGTAGCGCGCCAGCTGAAGGTCAAATCCCAGCACTGCGCCGTCAGAACAGATACTGACGACACGCCCCTGCTCCTCCGCGCCAAAAACCTGCTCGAATCCTTCACCGGCCCGTACAACCCGCCTTCAGATCGATTAACTTTCAGCCGAGGAGCTGCGCCTTGTTGCCCTCGATCTCGCTCCATTCACTCAGGATCAAAGAGAGCAGGGAAATATTCAGAGACTAGAGAGGTTTTGGTGCGGGTTCAACAGCTCCGCTTTTCGGCTTCTTTCTCTCCTTTTATTCTGGATTCAAGGGAAACGTGGGGATGCTCCCACGATACATGGATCTCGTGCCATCCCACGAGTCAGTGTGCGACCACCTGACTAGCTCTAGGTTGTCACAAAACGAACGGGAAAAACGACCATGTCTAAGCCTATCCTCTAACTGACGAAACTGAACAAAGAAAAGCCTAAGTGCAGGGTTTATTCCAACATGCGTGCAAAACATTCTCTTTCGCAACAATTCATCACTGCATCCTTTTTCCTACCTGTCCCCTACGTTCTTTCTTCTTTCTTCCCGCCTACCTATCTACCCGACCCATCCGATTACAACACGAATCCACGCAGCACACCATTACATATGTCTCATCGCACCAACGCCATCGTCGATCAACCCTTTCCATGGTTGTCGGTCCATTCTGCTTCTGCAGGCTCCTGTTTACCACCGCCAGTTTCAGCTACCATCCATTCCATTTCCATCCATGGATGCAGCAGGCACGGATCCCGTCCTCCCAATGCCGTCGGCGCTACTGTTCCCGCCGCCGCTGGCACCTTACCGCTACTACTCGCCTCCTTCAACTTCTTCTCCGGCGTCGTCCGCGTTGGCGGCGTCTCGCCACCACGCTTCGCTGGAGATCACGAGCCTGCCGCTCCTGGTGCTCACCGTGCTGGGCATCCTCAGTATCTCCGCCCTCCTCCTCACCTACTACGTGCTCGTCATCCGCTGCTGCCTCACCTGGCACACCACCTCCTCCCCCGACTCCGGCAGCCGCCTCATCATCTCCCTGTCCCGCCGCCGCAGGCGCCACAGCAACACCCACGAACTCCCGGTGGTGCACGGGCCGGCGCCTGACGAGGCGCACCACGGGCTCGCCGAGATGGCCATCCGGGCGCTGCCGGCGTTCAGGTACAGCAAAGCCATGAAGGACGACGACAGCACTGGCAGTGACACGAGCGAGTGCGCGGTGTGCCTGGGCGAGTTCCAGGAGGAGGAGAGGATCAAGCTCCTCCCGAGCTGCCTCCATGTCTTCCATGCGGAATGCATCGACACCTGGCTCCAGGGCAACGCAAACTGCCCGCTCTGCAGGGCAGCCATTACCAGCACCACACAGGTTCCAGCAGCAGACCTTCAGCTCCATAGGCAGAGACCAGAGGAGGTAATCATCCAGGTGCAGGTCGCCAGCACTGACGAAGAAGCCGACAGACCGGAAGGTGACGCTGCATATTTGCAAGCCGGCAAGGAGAACACAAAGGCCGACGCTCACTTCCATGGAGATGGCAGTGACAGCGGCAGCAGTGAAGTAATTTGTAGGCTGTGAATGATTTTCCAGTTTGATCACTCGGGAGGGTTACAAAATTCTCGGGAAATGTTTCGTGCACAACAGACTGACTTACTTTATTCATCTTTTTGCCACTTGCAAAATTACTGCAACATACTATAAGATGGCACAAAAACTACTTTAGTGGGCAACAAGGCTCATGAAATAGCTACTCATAGATCAGCTATATTTACTGTCAAAGCTTCTTCTACAATTGGACACGAAAAAGATATAAAAGCAGAAAAGGAGGAACCAAAATGAAAGTGTACAAGTCGTGAATTCTGAAGCTACTGTTGTGCAACTTTCTTTGAATTTGAATCGATTTCATGCTGCTGAGGTTCAGGTTGCGCAACTTTCTTTGAATTTGAATCGACTTCATGCTGCCGAGGCTCAGGCAACGCAATTACTGAATCATCAGGTGACATGAACGCTATAGCCTTCATCTGGATCTCCTCGTAGAGGCGCTTAGCTTCCTTGAGCTTATCCCTAGCGCTGTGACCATGGTTTCGCCATGAAGCCACCACTCTCTCTTGGAACTCCATAGCAACAGAATAGCTGCACTTGGAAAGAAAGGGGTGTTACTGATCAGAACAAACTTTAACCGTTATTCAAGTGACACGCATCGCTCAATCAGTACCACGGCTACAGATAAAGAGGAAACAAGACTTCAAACATGACAGCAACAAGGGAAAACCATGTTTGCTTGTTTTTGTAATTGTTCCCATTTATTTAAAGTTAAAAATCTCATAGTATATATTTTGGAGAAGCAAATATGAAATTTGTGATTATAGTATCAAGCTGCCACTATGCTGCCCGCCCACCTTGTTCATGCATTGAAAGTAAACACATCAACAAGTTCCCTTTCACACCTAAGTGGAACTATATGATGCCCCACAATAGCCAATAAGTTGGGACCATACTACAGTACTTGAACAATCTGTACCATGGACAGCATACCCTATCTTGACAACCATCTTTATCTAAGAATTTCTTGCAGTAAAATGCATTCTAATTACTTCATGTAAAAATAGCTGAAGAGCAACAAATTGCAGAAAAGTACCACCAGCAGACTAACATGCAAATTATCTTGGCCCATTCAAATTCTTCTATGTTATACAGTAGTATTACATTTGAGACTTAAGAAATCATGTTTGTCTTTCAACGAATGTATCTCTGAAGGACTAAAAGAAATGTTACCTTCCCATGGTGCTGTATGCATTGGCAAGGCTCTGGCAGGTCTCAATTGTATCTGAATGTTGAGGCCCCAAGGAAACATCCATGATTTCCTTTGCCAGCGCAAACATCTGCGCGGCAGACTGGGGGCGATCCATCTCCATATAGGCAGCCCCTAGGTTGTTATACACATAGCCTACCCCAAAATGGTTTGGCCCAAAGGTCTCTTTCATCCTCTGCGCTGCATCCTCCAAATAAGGGACGGCCTCAGTCACCTTCCCTGTGAGAAGCAACAGCCACCCGATCCTGGCCGCGACATTCCCCTCCATGTGCTGTGCCTGCGGGATCCGTTCAAGCATCCACAGGCTCCTCTTCATCAAAGATATTGCCTTGTCAAACTCATTCACCATCTCGTACAGCGAGGACACCTCCACATACGCCTCGGCCACCTTGTCGGGTTCGGAAAGCTCCTTCTTCTCTAGAATGTCGCAAGCGATCTCCAAGCACCTCTTGGTGTCCCCAACCTTCTCCTGGTGTGCGAGTGCCTTCGCCATATATATGAACACCAGAGCTCGCGCCTCGCTATCCTTCTCCGCCTTCTTAGCGACTTCCTTCAAAACGCTCACGGCCTCGCCAAACTTCCCCAACGCGATCTTGATGTTGGCCGCATCGATCTCAGCATGCATGAGATCGTCGCCAGCCACACCCCACTTCTTCATCACCTTCTGCGACATCTCGTTCTGCTCCAGCGCCTGCTCGTGCTGCTCCAGACCAGTGTATATTACGCCGAGCAGCCGGCGGTCATGCGCGAGCTCGACCGAGTTCCTGCCCAGGGCGGACTCGTGCAGCTCCAGCGCCCTCTGGCAGAAGGGCAGCGCCTGCTTGAAGTCGAGCACGGCAGCGTGCGCCTCCGCGAGGTCCCGGTACGCGACGCCGAGCTCCCGGCTGCCCGGCGGCAGGATGGACTCCTTGAGGTCCACGCAGGCGCGCATGTCGGCGAGCGCCTCCTCCCGCCTCCCCATCGCCGTCTTCACGTTGGCGAGCTGCAGCCGCACCGCGTGCGCCACGGGCCTCACGTCGAACCCTTCGTCGGCGTCGGGCTGGGCGGCGGCGGCGTGTTTGGACGACGGGAGGAGCGGGGAGAGGAGGCGGAGGGCGCGGGAGAGGAAGGCGAGCGCGTCGTGGAAGCGGGTGAGGTCGACGGAGGCGGAGCCGGCGAGGTGGAGGGCCATGGCGAGCGAGACGGCGTCGGAGTCGGCCGCGTCGGGGGATCCGGGGCAGGCCTCGAGGATCCCGATGGAGCGGAGGGCGAGCTCGAGGACGCGGGCGGGGTCGGCGGAGGAGGTTGACTCGAGGTGCTGGCCGAGCTTGAGGCAGGCGAGCGCGAGGCGCTTGTCGGTGGGCGGGAGCAAGGTCTCGAGGCGGGAGAAGGCGGCGGAGAGGTCGTTGGTGGTGGAGGCCGCCTCGAACGCCTCCTCTGCCGCCTCGGCGACGGCGGCGGCGGCCGCGGACGCGCGGAGCGCGGGCGCGGGCCGCGGGGAGTAATGGCGGCGGGGATGGGGCGGCAGAGGGTTTAGGGTTTTGGGAGGCGCGGGGGTCGGAGCAAAGGTACGGAGACGCTGTCTGAGGAGGAGGGAAGCGGCTCTGCGTAGCGCCATGGCGGGAGTCGCGGCGGGCGGCGGGCGGCGGGCGGGGGGCGGCGGTGGCCGGTGGCGAGGGGGTAAGAGCAGAATGGTGGACTGGATGAAGATGGTGGTGGGCTGGGCTTCTAGGCTTTCAGTATTCCTCCTTAACTTAAGGTGTCAGAATTGTAGTGGGTGATCTATTCTCTTCGTTTGGGCTTTTATTGATTAATGGTAACTACCAAGCCCACTTAATCCAGAGTCCACATTTAGCCTCTGTGATCTGGAAAAATCTTCCACTCGGCTTCTTCTCCAGCTCCGTCCAACACGGTGGATACTTTTAATTTTTAAATAATTGTGGTCTGTATGTGTGTTCTGTAATTTTTTTCTAATATAATTCATATGTTAGCCCTAAAATAGACAAGTGCTAGTATGAAAAGTCATTTTCCTCTAAAATCAATTTAGAGTATGTAGATGTTCTTGTTGCGGTCAAAAACCCACGGGCGGCGGCGGGCAACACAGTAGAGCCGGGAGGCTCCCATGATTGCGGTGGACCCTGGTCCCTCGGGCGACGGCCCGTAATGCCTTCTGGCACACGTCCTAGTGCTTACGAGGGCGTGCCACCTGACCTATACCTGGTCAGGAAGGTGATGGATTGCTTCGACTAGTTTCTCGCATGGCAAACACGTAAACATTAAATACGAGCCCCGATCGGCTCTTAAGTTGTTCTGTGGATCGGCTCAAAGAGCCGATTGCCCCATGGTTCATGTTAGATTTATAGGGCATGGGGATCATGCTTTATCAATATCAAGCTAAGCTAATCTACGATAGTCTAGGGTTTTCACCGTATAATCGGAACATCCTATGCATAATTGAGCCTAGCAGATACGTAAGATGATGGAAAACCAGCCCTAAAGAGGCCTAAAAACCAACGTGAAGTTGATCCCCGGAACAATCCCCCTAGAGCTTAATAAACCACACCTTACGCACTACCGGATCCTTCAACCAGTTTATAAGGCCTAACCATACGGATATCAAACCAATCCTTGAAGAACAAGGAGCAACTATAACAGATTAGATCTACTAAATAACGAACAAGCAAGATGCTACCCTTACACCTAAAATATGTGTAAGGGCAGCTAGATATCGAGGGGTAGTGTAGCTAAACAAGTACATCGTGAAAGCATTGTGATCAACCCCAAAACACCTAAGATAAGGGTGTTGCTCGCCATCAAAAAGGCTTCAGCACGAGCAACACCACAACGACGAATAAGCGATACGCCTAGATCGCAAGATGCGATCTAGGCAGCATGTTGCTTACCCGGGAGAAACCCTCGAAACAAGGGGTGGCGATGCGCCTAGATTGATTTGTTGTGAACGTGATCGTCCTCCTTTCTCAATAACCCTAGATACATATTTATAGTCCGTGGACTCTCTAACTTGGGAATAAACCCAACCGTGTACGAGCTAAACTCTATCTCTTAATTCTAACCGACACGTAACCTACTATAATTTACGTGATACACGGGCAATCTTGCCCAAACTTCTTGTACAAGGCCGGTTCGGGAATATTTTCCGTGCATATCCTCTAAGCCCATTTCATCACGGCCCATCTCCGGACTTGGTTAAATTCCGGTGATAACACATGCCCCCTGGTTTTGGCAATGATAATTTCAAAACCACTCCGTTTTTCTTCGTAGGGTCACGTCGTGGCGGAGCGGAACCGTCGCAGTATCCTTTCATCATGATGCCTTGCCTTCTCAACTTCTCTGCACGATTTGACAGTTTTGACACCATGTCCTCGGGAACCGTCGTAGCATTAAATCCCCACTATATCCCCTTTATTTAACCGCGTCGAGCAGTTCGCTTCTTCATCCCCAGTAGCCATCGGAAAACCCTCCTTCGCACCATGGATTCCTCCTCCTCCTCCTCTACCTCATCGGATCTCTCCTCTCTATCCTCTTCTTCTCGTGAGCCGACGCCAGAGTGGGGCTCGTTGGCGGCGCACGACATCCTCGCCCCAACGATGTGGGACAAGGAGGATCACGATTCCTCCGTCGGGTCCGAGGATGACAAGTCCTTGACCGACGGAGAAGACGTCCTCCAATTCCTCGTCGATGGGGAGGAGGAGGCGGAGAGCGAGGACGACCGCTTCTCCTGGGACGACTTCACCTCCTCCGACGAGGAGGAGGAAGAGGAGGATGACACCTCCTCCGACGAGCCGCCGGCGAAGCGCTTCCGCGCAGGGTCGGATGACGACGACGAGGAGGACGAAGAGGCCCCTGCCGAGGGCTACGGCAGCAGCGACGAGGAGCTCGCCGGTAGCAGCGCCGACGGCAGCCACGACAGCGCCGACGAGGGCAGCGACGGCCCTTAGGCTAGGACTAGTAGCATAGGACTAGTAGTGGTAATCGGCTCTTTTGTTCTTCTTCTCCTGAGCAATCGGCTCCTCGTTGTAAGAAATCCTCTTTATTAATGAAGAAAATGTTTCCATGTCGATTTTGCCTTCATACCAATTTTGCCGATTGTCAAAGCAAGTCAACGCGCAACGAACCGATAGCAGCGTATCGGTCTTTCACCATCAAACGCCCATAAGGCCAAACTCAATTACCAAATTAGACAGGGTCAAGCAAACATTCCTCAAATTCAGACGGTAACTTGATACCTGATCATGATACTTTGTACCCCTAAAGTCGATGGCTGTGCATCGGCTGTTTTGTTCTCAAGTCGATGTCCGTGCATTGGCTGTACTTAGCATCCTGTTGCTTCGTACATATATTTCTTTTTACCGGCCGATTCCATACATCGGCTCCCATATTCCACTGATCATCATCCCCATAATTGGGAAGGGAATTTTTTTTTACTGGCCGATTTCATGCATCGGCCTCCATATTTTACTGCCCATTGATGGCGTGTATTTCACACGTTCGTTGGGAACCCCAAGAGGAAGGTATGATGCGCACAGCAGCAAGTTTTCCCTCAGAAAGAAACCAAGGTTTATCGAACCAGGAGGAGCCAAGAAGCACGTTGAAGGTTGATGGCGGCGGGATGTAGTGCGGCGCAACACCGGAGATTCCGGCGCCAACGTGGAACCCTGCACAACACAACCAAAGTACTTTGCCCCAACGAAACAGTGAGGTTGTCAATCTCACCGGCTTGCTCAGTAACAAAGGATTAACCGTATTGTGTGGAAGATGATTGTTTGCAGAGAAAACAAGTAAAAACAAGTATTGCGAGCAGATTTGTATTTCAAGTATTAAAGAATGGACCGGGGTCCACGAGTTCACTAGAGGTGTCTCTCCCATAAGATAAAAGCATGTTGGGTGAAAAAATTACAGTCGGGCAATTGACAAATAGAGAGAGCATAACAATGCACATACATGTCATGATAAGTACGAGTGAGATTTAATTGGGCATTACGACAAAGTACATAGACCGCCATCCAACTGCATCTATGCCTAAAAAGTCCACCTTCGGAGTTATCGTCCGAACCCCTCCGGTATTAAGTTGCTAAACAACGGACAATTGCATTAAGTATGGTGCGTAATGTAATCAACAACTACATCCTCGGACATAGCGCCAATGTTTTATCCCTAGTGGCAACGAGCACAACACAACCTTAGAACTTTCACGTCACTTGTCCCAGTGTCAATGCGGGCATGAACCCACTATCGAGCATAAATACTCCCTCTTGGAGTTAAGAGCAAAAACTTGGCCGAGCCTCTACTAATAACGGAGAGCATGCAAGATCATAAACAACACATATGTAATAACTTGATAATTAACATAACATGGTATTCTCTATCCATCGGATCCCGAGAAACACAACATAGAGTATTACCGATAGATGATCTTGATCATGTTAGGCAGCTCACAAGATCCAACAATGAAGCACAATGAGGAGAAGACAACCATCTAGCTACTGCTATGGACCCATAGTCCAGGGGTGAACTACTCACTCATCACTCCGGAGGCGACCATGGCGGTGTAGAGTCCTACGGGAGATGAATCCCCTCTCCGGCAGGGTGCCGGAGGAGATCTCCAGAATCCCCCGAGATGGGATTGGCGGCGGCGGCGTCTCTGGAAGGTTTTCCGTATCGTGGTTTTTCGCATCAGGGGTTTCGCGACGGAGGCTTTAAGTAGGCGGAACGGCTAAGTCGGAGGGCTGACGAGGGGCCCACACCATAGGGCGGCGCGGGCCCCCCTTGGCCGCGCGGCCCTATGGTGGCGGCGCCTCGTCGCCCCACTTCGTATCCCTTTCGGTCCTCTGGAAGGTTCGTGGCAAAATAGGACCCTGGGTCTTGATTTCGTCCAATTCCGAGAATATTTCGTTACTAGGATTTACGAAACCAAAAACAGCGAAAACAACGAAGCGGCTCTTCGGCATCTTGTTAATAGGTTAGTTCCGGAAAATGCACGAATATGACATAAAGTGTGCATAAAACATGTAGGTATCATCAATAATATGGCATAGAACATAAGAAATTATCGATACGTCGGAGACGTATCAAGCATCCCCAAGCTTAGTTCCGCTCGTCCCGAGCGAGGTAAAACGATAACAAAGATAATTTCGAAGTGACATGCCATCATAACCTTGATCATAATATTTGTAAACATATGTAATGAATGCAGCGATCAAAACAATGGTAATGACATGAGTAAACAAGTGAATCATAAAGCAAAGACTTTTCATGAATAGTACTTCAAGACAAGCATCAATAAGTCTTGCATAAGAGTTAACTCATAAAGCAATAAATCAAAGTAAAGGTATTGAAGCAACACAAAGGACGATTAAGTTTCAGCGGTTGCTTTCAACTTGTAACATGTATATCTCATGGATAATTGTCAACATAGAGTAATATAACAAGTGCAATATGCAAGTATGTAGGAATCAATGCACGGTTCACACAAGTGTTTGTTTCTTGAGGTGGAGAGAGATAGGTGAACTGACTCAACATAAAAGTAAAGAGAATGGTCCTTCAAAGAGGAAAGCATCGATTGCTATATTTGTGCTAGAGCTTTTATTTTGAAAACATGAAACAATTTTGTCAACGGTAGTAATAAAGCATATGAGTTATGTAAATTATATCTTACAAGTTGCAAGTCTCATGCATAGTATACTAATAGTGCCCGCACCTTGTCCTAATTAGCTTGGACTACCGGATCTTTGCAATGCACATGTTTTAACCAAGTGTCACAATGGGGTACCTCCATGCCGCCTGTACAAAGGTCTAAGGAGAAAGCTCGCATTTTGGATTTCTCGCTTTTGATTATTCTCAACTTAGACATCCATACCGGGACAACATGGACAACAGATAATGGACTCCTCTTTAATGCATAAGCATGTGGCAACAATTATTATTCTCATATGAGATTGAGGATATATGTCCAAAACTGAAACTTCCACCATGAATCATGGCTTTAGTTAGCGGCCCAATGTTCTTCTCTAACAATATGCATGCTCCAACCATTAAGGTGGTAGATCTCTCTTACTTCGGACAAGACGGACATGCATAGCAACTCACATGATATTCAACAAAGAATAGTTGATGGCGTCCCCGAAACATGGTTATCGCACAACAAGCAACTTAATAAGAGATAAAGTGCATAAGTACATATTCAATACCACAATAGTTTTTAAGCTATTTGTCCCATGAGCTATATATTGCAAAGGTGAATGATGGAATTTTAAAGGTAGCACTCAAGCAATTTACTTTGGAATGGCGGATAAATACCATGTAGTAGGTAGGTATGGTGGACACAAATGGCATAGTGGTTGGCTCAAGGATTTTGGATGCATGAGAAGTATTCCCTCTCGATACAAGGTTTAGGCTAGCAAGGTTATTTGAAACAAACACAAGGATGAACGGTGCAGCAAAACTCACATAAAAGACATATTGTAAACATTATAAGACTCTACACCGTCTTCCTTGTTGTTCAAAACTCAATACTAGATATTATCTAGACTCTAGAGAAACCAAATATGCAAACCAAATTAGCAAGCTCTAAGTGTTTCTTCATTAATGGATGCAAAGTATATGATGCAAGAGCTTAAACATGAGCACAACAATTGCCAAGTATCAAATTATCCAAGACATTTTATAATTACTACATGTAGCATTTTCCAATTCCAACCATATGACAATTTAACGAAGAAGAAACTTCGCCATGAATACTATGAGTAGAGCCTAAGGACATACTTGTCCATATGCTACAGCGGAGCGTGTCTCTCTCCCATAAAGTGAATGCTAGGATCCATTTTATTCAAACAAAACAAAAAACAAAAACAAACCGACGCTCCAAGCAAAGTGCATAAGATGTGACGGAATAAAAATATAGTTTCAGGGGAGGAACCTGATAATGTTGTCGATGAAGAATGGGATGCCTTGGGCATCCCCAAGCTTAGACGCTTGAGTCTTCTTAGAATATGCAGGGGTGAACCACCGGGGCATCCCCAAGCTTAGAGCTTTCACTCTCCTTGATCATATTGCATCATACTCCTCTCTTGATCCTTGAAAACTTCCTCCACACCAAACTCGAAACAACTCATTAGAGGGTTAGTGCACAATAAAAATTCACATGTTCAGAGGTGACACAATCATTCTTAACACTTCTGGACATTGCATAAAGCTACTTGGACATTAATGGATCAAAGAAATTCATCCAACATAGCGAAAGAGGCAATGCGAAATAAAAGGCAGAATCTGTCAAAACAGAACAGTCCGTAAAGATGGATTTTATTAGGCCACCATACTTGCTCAAATGAAAATTCCCAAATCGAATGAAAGTTGCGTACATATCTAAGGATCATGCACGTAAATTGGCTTAATTTTCTGAGCTACCTACAGGGAGGTAGACCCAGATTCGTGACAGCAAAGAAATCTGGAACTGCGCAGTAATCCAAATCTAGTACTTACTTTACTATCAAAGACTTTACTTGGCACAACAAAACATAAAACTAAGATAAGGAGAGGTTGCTACAGTAGTAAACAACTTCCAAGACTCAAATACAAAACAAAAATACTGTAGTAAAAACATGGGTTGTCTCCCATAAGCGCTTTTCTTTAACGCCTTTCGGCTAGGCGCGTAAAGTGTAACTCAAGTAACATCGAGAGATGAAGCATCAACATCATAATTTGTTCTAATAATAGAATCATAAGGTAACTTCATTCTCTTTCTAGGGAAGTGTTCCATACCTTTCTTGAGAGGAAATTGATATTTAATATTACCTTCCTTCATATCAATAGTAGCACCAACGGTTCGAAGAAAAGGTCTTCCCAATATAATGGGGCAAGATGCATTGCATTCAATATCCAAGACAACAAAATCAACGGGGACAAGGTTATTGTTAACCATAATATGAACATTATCAACTCTCCCCAAAGGTTTCTTTTTAGCATTATCAGCGAGATTAACATCCAGATAACAGTTTTTCAATGGTGGCAAGTCAAGCATATCATAGACTTTTTTAGGCATAACAGAAATACTTGCACCAAGATCACATAAAGCATTACAATCAAAATCCTTGACTCTCATTTTAATGATGGGCTCCCAACCATCCTCTAGCTTTCTAGGAATAGAAGTTTCAAGTTTTAGTTTCTCTTCTCTAGCTTTTATGAGAGCATTTGTAATATGTTTTGTGAAAGCCAAGTTTACAGCGCTAGCATTGGGACTCTTAGCAAGTTTTTGTAAGAACTTTATAACTTCAGAGATGTGGCAATCATCAAAATCTAAATCATTACAATCTAAAGCAATGGGATTATCATCCCCAAGGTTGGAAAAAATTTCAGCAGTTTTATCACAAGCGCTTCAAGCAGTTTTAGCGAGCTTCGAGTAATTTTGCGCGCTTTGCACTAGGAGTAGAAACATTGCCAACACCAATTATTTTACCATTGATAGTAGGAGGTGCAGCAACATGTGAATCATTAGCATTGCTAGTGGTGGTAATAGTCCAAACTTTAGCTACATTTTTCTCTTTAGCTAGTTTTTCATTTTCTTCTCTATCCCACCTAGCACGCTAGCTTCAGCCATTAATCTTATATTCTCATTAATTCTAACTTGGATGGCATTTGCTGTAGTAACAATTTTATTTTCAATATACCTATTAGGCATAACTTTCGATTTCAAAAGATCAACATCGAGGCAAGACTATCAACTCTAGAAGCAAGAATATCAATTTTATTGAGCTTTTCCTCAACAGATTTGTTAAAGGCAGTTTGTGTACTAATAAATTCTTTAAGCATAGCTTCAAGTCCAGGGGGTGTATTCCTATTATTGTTGTAAGAATTCCCATAAGAATTAGCATAACAGTTACCATTATTATAAGGATATGGCCTATAGTTATTACTAGAATTGTTCCGATAAGCATTGTTGTTGAAATTATTATTTTTAATGAAGTTTACATCAACATGTTCTTCTTGAGCAACCAATGAAGCTAATGGAACATTATTAGGATCAACATTAGTCCTATCGTTCACAAGCATAGACATAATAGCATCAACCTTATCATTCAAGGAAGAGGATTCTTCAACAGAATTTACCTTCTTACCTTGTGGAGCTCTTTCCGTGTGCCATTCAGAGTAATTAACCATCATATTATCAAGGAGCTTTGTTGCTTCACCAAGAGTGATGGACATAAAGGTACCTCCAGCAGCTGAATCCAATAAATTCCGCGAAGAAAAATTTAGTCCTGCATAGAAGGTTTGGATGATCATCCAAGTAGTCGATCCATGGGTTGGGCAATTTTTAACCAAAGATTTCATTCTTTCCCAAGCTTGAGCAACATGTTCATTATCCAATTGTTTAAAATTCATTATGCTACTCCTCAGAGATATAATTTTAGCAGGGGGATAATATCTACCAATAAAAGCATCCTTGCATTTAGTCCATGAATCAATACTATTCTTAGGCAGAGATAGCAACCAATCTTTAGCTCTTCCTCTTAATGAGAAAGGAAACAATTTTAATTTTATAATGTCACCATCTACATCTTTATACTTTTGCATTTCACATAGTTCAACAAAATTATTGAGATGGGCAGCAGCATCATCAGAACTAACACCAGAAAATTGCTCTCTCATAACAAGATTCAGTAAAGCAGGTTTAATTTCAAAGAATTCTGCTGTAGTAGCAGGTGGAGCAATAGGTGTGCATAGGAAATCATTATTATTTGTGCTAGTGAAGTCACACAACTTAGTATTTTCAGGGGTGGCCATTTTAGCAGTAGTAAATAAAGCAAACTAGATAAAGTAAATGCAAGTAACTAATTTTTTTGTGTTTTTGATATAGCAAACAAGACAGTAAATAAAGTAAAACTAGCAACTAATTTTTTTGTGTTTTGATATAATGCAGCAAACAAAGTAGTAAATAAAATAAAGCAAGACAAAAACAAAGTAAAGAGATTGAGAAGTGGAGACAACCCTTGCAGCGTGTCTTGATCTCCCCGGCAACGGCGCCAGAAAATATGTTGGTGCGTAGTTGACGTGGGAGTTAGAAATCTTTGTGGTGTAGCTTTTCTTCAGTTCCCCGGCAACGGCGCCAGAAAATATGCTTGATGGCGTGTATTTCACACGTTCGTTGGGAACCCCAAGAGGAAGGTATGATGCGCACAGCAGCAAGTTTTCCCTCGAAAAGAAACCAAGGTTTATCGAACCAGGAGGAGCCAAGAAGCACGTTGAAGGTTGATGGCGGCGGGATGTAGTGCGGCGCAACACCAGAGATTCCGGCGCCAACGTGGAACCCGCACAACACAACCAAAGTACTTTGCCCCAACGAAACAGTGAGGTTGTCAATCTCACCGGCTTGCTGTAACAAAGGATTAACCGTATTGTGTGGAAGATGATTGTTTGCAGAGAAAACAGTAAAAACAAGTATTGCAGCAGATTTGTATTTCGAGTATTAAAGAATGGACCGGGATCCACAGTTCACTAGAGGTGTCTCTCCCATAAGATAAAAGCATGTTGGGTGAACAAATTACGGTCGGGCAATTGACAAATAGAGAGAGCATAACAATGCACATACATGTCATGATAAGTACAGTGAGATTTAATTGGGCATTACGACAAAGTACATAGACCGCCATCCAATCGCATCTATGCCTAAAAAGTCCACCTTCAGGTTATCGTCCGAACCCCTCCAGGTATTAAGTTGCTAAACAACGAGACAATTGCATTAAGTATGGTGCGTAATGTAATCAACAACTACATCCTCGGACATAGCGCCAATGTTTTATCCCTAGTGGCAATAGCACAACACAACCTTAGAACTTTCCGTCACTCGTCCCAGGTGTCAATGCGAGGCATGAATCCACTATCGAGCATAAATACTCCCTCTTGGAGTTAAAAGCAAAAACTTGGCCGAGCCTCTACTAATAACGGAGAGCATGCAAGATCATAAACAACACATATGTAATAACTTGATAATTAACATAACATGGTATTCTCTATCCATCGGATCCCGACAAACACAACATAGAGTATTACGGATAGATGATCTTGATCATGTTAGGCAGCTCACAAGATCCAACAATGAAGCACAATGAGGAGAAGACAACCATCTAGCTACTGCTATGGACCCATAGTCCAGGGGTGAACTACTCACTCATCACTCCGGAGGCGACCATGGCGGTGTAGAGTCCTCCGGGAGATGAATCCCCTCTCCGGCAGGGTGCCGGAGGAGATCTCCGGAGATCCCCCGAGATGGGATTGGCGGCGGCGGCGTCTCGGAAGGTTTTCCGTATCGTGGTTTTTCGCATCGGGGTTTCGCGACGGAGGCTTTAAGTAGGCGGAAGGGCGGAGTCGGAGGGCTGACGAGGGGCCCACACCACAGGGCGGCGCGGCCCCCTTGGCCGCGCGGCCCTATGGTGGCGGCGCCTCGTGGCCCCACTTCGTATGCCCTTTCGGTCCTTCGGAAGGTTCGTGGCAAAATAGGACCCCGGGTCTTGATTTCGTCCAATTCGAGAATATTTCGTTACTAGGATTTCTGAAACCAAAAACAGCATGAAAACAAGAATCGGCTCTTCGGCATCTTGTTAATAGGTTAGTTACAGAAAATGCACGAATATGACATAAAGTGTGCATAAAACATGTAGGCATCATCAATAATATGGCATGGATCATAAGAAATTATCGATACGTCGGAGACGTATCACCCATCATCCCACATACTTGGGAAATACCTCTTGAGATGCTGGCCATTGACGGCCACTGGGAACTTCACACCATCCAACTGCTCGAGCATGTACGCATTGCCTTTTAGGACCTGGTCAACCCTATACGGCCCGTGCCAATTTGGAGACCATTTACCATACGCCTTGTCCTTAGTCCCTAACGGCAATACAGCTTCCCATACCAGATCACCAACGTGGAACTCCTTTGGCTTCACCTTCTTATTATATGCACGAGCCACCTTGGCCTTGTTCTCCTTAATTTTCTCAAGTGACCATAGTCTAAGTTCCGTCATATCCTCAACGCTATCACTCATCAGGGCTGCATACTCTTCAGTTGTCAAGTCATTCTGAAACGTGACACGTCTCGACCCAGCCGTGATCTCCCAGGGTAACACGGCTTCTTGTCCATAGACCAGATGGTACGGAGAGGTTTTTACCGCCCCATGACATGACATGCGATAAGCTCATAAAGCCTCCGACAAAACCTCGTGCCAACGCCTAGGGTACTCGTCGATTTTTCTCTTAATCAGCTTGATAAGGCTTTTGTTGGACGCTTCAGCCTGCCCATTTGCTTGAGCATAGTATGGGGATGATCGGATCAACTTAATTCCCATGCTCTCGCAGAAATCTCTGAATTCGCGAGAAACGAAAACCGAACCTCCATCGGTCGTGATGGTCTGGGGAATCCCAAATCTGTGGATGACATGCTCTTTCACGAAACTGATAACGTCCTTCGATGCCACAGACTTCATAGGGACGGCCTCCACCCATTTAGTGAAATAATCTGTAATGGCCAAGATCCACTCGTGGCCTTTGCTCGATGCAGGATGGATTTTGCCGATCATGTCCATGCCCCATCCTCGAAATGGCCAAGGCTTGATGATGGGGTTCATTGCCGATGCGGGTACCATCCGAATGCTCCCAAACTTCGACATGCTTGACACCCTTTATAGTAATTGAAACAGTCCTCAAGCATGGTGGGCCAATAAAACCCCGATCGCCCGATCAACCACTTCATCTTATGAGCCGATTGATGAGTTCCACAGGCGCCTTCATGTACCTCGTGTAAGAGCCGATTTGCCTCGGCTGTTCCCAAACATTTGAGAAGTAACCCTTCCAAGGTCCTGTAGAACATGTCATCTCCGATAAGGACATACTTCATGGCCTTGTACCTTATCCGTTTAGGTGCCCCCGAGCCGGATCTTTCAAGTAATTGAAGATATCGGCTCTCCAATCATCTGGCTCCATGAAATGTATCTGGACATCGGCTCCTTCCACTGTCTCCTTATAGCCCGACGCCATCTGTGCGAGATCGTTCGCCTCCGTATTCTGCGACCTCGGGACCCAGTTGAAGTTTACGTACCTGAACGGTGTCATCAGCTCGCGGCAATGCATCCATAACGGGAAGAGTGACTCGCTCTCACACTTGTATTCGTCCGTGAGCTGGGAGATCACCAACTTTGAGTCTCCAAAGAGTTCCACTGCTTCGGCCCCGGCTTCAATTAGCAACTCCATCCCCTTACGTACTGCTTCATACTCAGCAACATTATTGGTGCAAGGGGTAGATAGCCTGATGGAGAAGGTGTAGGTTGCCCCCCGGGGCGACACGAGTAGGATGCCGATGCCGCAACCATCATCGCAAACTGACCCATCGAAGAACATGGCCCATGCACGTATAGACAGGGCTGCTATGTTAGTGTTGATTCGTTCGGCGATCAGATCGGCCAAGGCCTCGTCCTTTGATCTGCTTTCGCAGGTTGATATCGGAGATCCAATTCCGATAACGCAAACATCCATTTACCGAGTCGGCCTTTCAAAACAGGAGCCGACAGCATGTGCTTGATGACGTCTGATTTGCAAATGATGACGATTTCTCGCCGTCAGAAAGATGTGACGAAGCTTGGTGCAGTGTAAAAAATAGGCAGAGGCACAACTTCTCGATCTCCGGGTACCTCGTCTCGCATCCAACATCCTTCTGCTGAGGTAGAAAGCAACCCTTTCCATGCCATCATAGATTTGCACTACCACCGAGGCGATAGAAGTATCGGCTATCGACAGTGTAAATATAGAACGGCCTGTCTTGCCGGGGCGGAACCAACACGGGCGGCTTCGTTAGATACTCTTTAATCTCATCAAACGCTCGCTGTTGCTCTGCCCCCCAGTGAAACTCCTCATCAGGTTTGATTTTTACCAATCCCATGAACGGCTCAATTCGTCCTGACAGATTAGAGATGAACCTTCTGACGAAATTGATTTTGCCGATGAGACTTTGGAGTTCCTTCTTGGTGGTAGGTGGCTTCATTGTTCGTACTGCCTCTTGGCTTTTCAGGCCGATCTCAATTCCACGTTCATGAACTAGGAAGCCC
>NC_061509.1:284654706-284714107 GCF_022539505.1 Lolium rigidum
AGACCCTCGAAACAAGGGGTGGCGATGCGCCTAGATTGATTTGTTGTGAACGTGATCGTCCTCCTTTCTCAATAACCCTAGATACATATTTATAGTCCGCAGACTCTCTAACTTGGGAATAAACCCAACCGTGTACGAGCTAAACTCTATCTCTTAATTCTAACCGACACGTAACCTACTATAATTTACAGATACACGGGCAATCTTGCCCAAACTTCTTGTACAAGGCCGGTTCGGGAATATTTTTCGTGCATATCCTCTAAGCCCATTTCATCACGGCCCATCTCCAGACTTGGTTAAATTCTGGTGACAACAGTTCTTCGATGTGATCTACCCACCAAAGATCATTTCATGATGCATACATCCATACGCGCCACGAACATTATGAGGAAACTTTTCCTACAAAATTTCCTCCGAGTTTACCAATCATTGCCTAAACCAAAAAAAAAATTGCCTACTTTTTTCTTGTATAGAATCATTTAATCCATTGTTGATGATCTAAGTGTTATTCCATTTCGCCTGGAAAAATGAGCCGACCACTGAATTTTGGTGCTCTTGGTCCGAACCACATTTTGGCTGTAGCTTACTATATCCGTTGTTAGGAAACTCTAGTCTTCAGTTTCCCTATATGTCCATGTAATATTGGTTAGTAGGTGATTGTTTCTCTTTTGCTACTATTGCTTTATTTCGCACAATAGTGTCTTCAGATAGGGAATCATAATTACTATGGCTTTAATTCCCTCTACGAACTACTAATTTCATTTTTTGACCAATTGTATCTTCAAAAATATATGAATATTTATACTAATCTTTTATACTTGTTACACGTGTTTTCGACTCAAAACTACATATATTATATTGTGCTACATTAAAATCATATTTTAATACAGTTATATTTTGTTTTATCTTTTAATGCATTACACCTTAAAACATATTTAAACCAAATCCTCCAAAATGTCCGAACATATGAAAAACAAAAACAAAATCACATGCCTTCTCCGGTTAATCTATGCCAATGAAACCAATAGGTCGAGTATAAGTTTATTTGTTCATCATGAACTATCTTGGTAGAGATTTCTAAAGAGTATGGTAGAAGAATATATAGATAGATGTTTCTGGTTTTTATTAGGTATACATGATTAGTGCATGTTGCATCATGTTTTATCTTATGTTTTTTGCATTAATTAGTAATGTTAGGATTTTTCCTATTTTATCAGGCTCGTGCCCACCTATCTATTGATTTCACTAGGACCCTAGAAATTAAACCAGGGCACATAAAGAGAATCATCATGATGAAATCATAATTCATGAGCAGGTGGATCACACTCATATCATAATACATGAACGAGTAAAAAGAGTGAAATCTGAACGAGGATGGTATACTGATCAAAGAGTTCGCATCACGAGGATCCTAAATCTCACCTCGGCTTTTCATAAGTATCGTGAGACAATTGGGAATAGCATTTTTATTAACCCAAGGTTGACTTGAAATTATTCGTGTATGTGTTGGCGCAATTATGGACGTCCAAGCCATGTTGTTTGCTACCCCCTCCATCCCAAAATATAAGGCGCCTAAGGATTAGTGAAAAGTCAACGTTTTTTAAGTTTGACCAAGTTTATACAAAAAAATATGAACATTTATAATACTAAATCAGTATCAATAGATTCATCATAAAGTTTTTTTAATATGTCAATTCAATATTGTAGATGTAAATATTTTTTCCGAAATATTTGGTCAAAGTTAGTAAGGTTTGACTTTTGACCAGTCCTTAGAAGCCTTACGTTTTGGGACGGAGGGAGTATTATTCTGAAAGGAATTTCATGTTTGTGTATTACTGAACATGTTGGGTCATACACTTAAGTTTAATCAATTTATTGTGAGAATTCTATATATGGCATGTGGTTGAGAGAGTGTCCAGAAATAGTTGTGGTGGTATAGATATAGTTTCGGTGGATTATCGCTGCCATCCTGAATAGTTCTAGAGGGACACTGAAATTAATCTGAGACTACACATATGAGTGAAAAGTAATAAGAAGATTTTCATAGTTACTAAATTTGTTTCGGGATTTACTGAAAATGCTATAGTGAAGTTATATGGAGGACATTAGGGGTCTAGACATATTGGAATATTCCAGAATTTACCCGAGAGGTGCCCAGGAGGGCCCATCCATAAGGGTGGCCACATGGACCCATAGTGGTCCATGTAGGCTCTGGGCCCATCCCACCCGCCCTAGAGGCCCAACCACGGGGTCCAGCCAAACAAAGAAGGAGGAGTTGGCCATTGGCCCCCACCCACCCCTTCATTTTAAGGAGTGGTGGCTAGGGTTGGAGAGGGTGTGGCCAGCTCCTTCCATAAGGGAGTGCGGTGGCCGGCCACACCTTCCACATGTGTGTGTTTGCATGCGCGTGTGAAGGGGAGGGGCGTCAGCAAAGCCAACACCTCCTCCAAGTTGGTGTCCCCCCTCCCTTGGCCTCCTATATAAACCCAAGTCCCTTCCTCATAGAACACATAATCCCCCCACTCTCTCTCTCCCCCCCCATATGTAGGTTCTCTCCACATCCATACGACCAATGGATGGACCACTCTCACCGACTATTATACTCAATAGACGGCGAAGTCCTGGCGAATTGTTTTGTTGGACGTGTGGGTACCCGAGGAGAGATCGCCCGTTCGATCTTAAGGAGCAAGAAGAAGAAATCATCGTGACTAGGAGGATTTGCCTAGTTGCAGGGATTGCCTGGATCAGAGCCATCATCTAGCCTTCCGCTTAAATCTCAGTGAGTCCAGTCTAGATATTGTCTTGATATTGCATCTCAATAGATAGATATTGGTGGATCGTGTATGACGAAAAAATTGTTTTCTCTGCACGTAACCCAACAATGGGTGGGACGAATCTCCCTGTTCACCAATTCGTTGGACAAGTCGATTGAAGTGTTCCGGTGGGTGTCTTCATTGTAGGTCATCTTAGTCTGCAAGGTGCTGAGTGATAGGATATAAAGAGTTAGGGGATGAAGTGGCTATGACGAATTGGGGATGGGCGCCTTGTATTTGGCAATAGATGTGGTATCAATTCCGAGATAAATCAACCACATTCAGTCCTCCGAGACGATTCTAATTATCAATAGGATTTTCATAATGTTAACGGTATATGTGGCTTTCATTGGTCACTTCAAATGACTCTGTCAAGGGCTGCCACACATCCCCGTTTCTACTGAATCAATGTTTATTATGTGTTGTGCCTTCATATTTCACATAGTTTTTCCTAAATGTCAATTTCCATAGAGATCCACATGAAATGGACGTCAGCAGAATATTCGTTGTTGTTTATAGTGGACTAGTGGTATGGGGTGTTTCTTTCTTATAGGATCTCCCCCAATGTTATCTATTTATAGAAATGTCGGCTGTTGGTGGAGAGACAGTTTGAAGTGATGACTTCACAGTGAAACACACAAGATCCATTATCAGTTGACATTCCAATATTGTTCCCTTCCTAAAGGTTGTTTCTTGAATCTTAACTTTACGGATGAAAACCCAGAGACCAATCTATGGGACTTAAACATATGCGCGCATGTGATGGACCTTTGTATGACTTTGTCCAGGAGTTGTGTATTTTTCCTTTTTTTGGTCACTTGTCATAGAGGGTTGTTGTAACCTAGCATGTTGGGTGAGTTTCTGTCACGAGTCATGCAACATCGATTTTTTTTTGTGGACTTTTCTGACATTCCTGGCTTTGCCTAACAATTTTGAACAATGAAAAATATATAGTTGTGTCCACCGTTCTGGCGGGGTTTTCTTTGAAAAATGCATAAATCTATAACTTGTGTTGCGTTAGTCCAACATATTGTTAACTATATGCAGGAGCACAGAGAGGAGGACTAGTAGCCCCTCTAAGTCCTAACATTCATGCAGTTTTTACATCCGTATTTTCTATGCTAAAAGCTCCTAAAATGTTTAAAATTGTGTTTAGGCCTTCCATAAGAATGAGCAATAGGGTTAGTTCTCTGATCGGCTCCCTCCTACAATATTCCTGGCTCTGCCCCTATCTACATGTCTGCCATCGTTGATCTCTACCTTCTCCGGCAGCGATAGATCACGGTTGCCGCTGCCCAACTAGGGGGTGGGGAGCAGAGTGGACTGAGGTTTTAGCCTTCAGTGAGTGTTGGGGGCCGGCCGTTCTATGGAATATAGGGCTTTTAATGGTCAACATCAACTACTCGGCCCAATTACGAGCCTCTATAAGAAAAATTACCCAGCCCACCCTCACCTATTTGTTTTTTAAGACAGAGTCTTTGGAGTAGTTTGCACTTTATGCCGAACAAAGAACCTTCCTTTGATCTAGGATAAATCTTTCACCATACAATTAGTACTGTATTAAAAAAAATATGTTTCCTGTAATATAAGTTTTTTTAGGGATGTAATATAAACATTTTATTCTCAAAACAAAAAATAACAGGGAAACAAAAAAGCGGTCGTGAGGTAGCAAAAAAAAAAAAAGACAACAAAAATAGGACAAGCTAGTGGATGTGAAGCCCTTGGGGTTTGCTTCGCTGGGGTGCACTACTGAAAGCTCGTTCCGTGAAAGTAAAGAACATTATTGGGAGACCTTTTCAGCCAACTCCTCTGAATTTTGGCACCCATTGTCTAACTTGAAAATGATGCGATTGCACATACGTGCACATGATCTACTCCCTTACTGATAATGGTCAAGACCCATTGCTAATCCGCGTGTTGATCACCACTAAGATGCTCGCATTTTCTGATATTTTATTTTAGTATTATCCATCTCTGAAATATACATTTTACTCCGTAGTAGTATACACTAACAGCAATTGCAAATTGGCAATATGAACAGCGAAAACAGCTAGTTTTCCTCTTGTTCTTGCAGTGGCCAGCTGCAAGATCTCTCATAGCTGCAGCAGGCCATCGGCGAAGCACTCGGCGAACCGCGCCATCTCGGCCTCCGGCAGCGCCACGCCGACCTCGATCCCGCGTTTCCCGTCGGTGCCCTCGGCCAGGGACACCGTGCCGGGCGTCTTGTCGATGGACACCAGTTCCACTTTCCTCGGCCTGCCCAGCCCGAAATCGGTGTCGTACACGCCGTACCGTGGCGAGCCGCCGACGGACATGGGTCGCCGCGGCACCAGCGACAGGATCTTCTGGAACCACCCCTCGGCGCCGGCCATCACGCCACCGGCAACGTCCAGCGCCCTGATGGACGCGCCGATGGCGGCGGCGGCCGTGGCGACGCCGTCGGGCGCGAGCAGGTCGCGCGCGCCGACCTCCACGAAGCAGGGCCGCAGGCAGTTGCCCAGGTACTCCTGCGGGACCGGCGGGGACAGGCGGCGCCGGCACTCCACCGAGAAGAGCAGGTGCGCGAGGTCCTGGTCGCAGGCCGCGGCCCCCGCGCGCGCCAGGCACGCCCACGCGAACGCGCACGCCACCGTGAACGCCGAGCAGTGGACGCCGGCCGCGGCGGCAGCGTGCTTGTCTTCTGCGGCGGCGGCGGCCACGCGCTGCTTGAGCTTGTCGATGCACCCGCGCGTGAGCGTGAAGGACGCGATGACCAGCTTCGGCGGCGGCCCCGGAGGAGGCGCGGGGGGAGGCCCGCTGGCCGCCAGCTGCCGCATTTCGTCGAGCGTCCTCGCGGCGAGGCCGTCAGGGTCCGCGATGACGGCGCGGTCCAAGAACGGCGGAGGGGGCACCGCGCCGACTTCCTCTTCTTGTCCGGCGGTGGCAAGACGGCAGTGGCCGGCCCAGGTCTTGACGAAATGCATGTAGCTGGAGTCGTCGCAGGCGACGTGGTGTATGGACACGCCAACAGCGATCCCGCGGCCGGCGAACACGGTCACCTGCACGGCGGCGAGCGCGAACCCGGCGTCCCCCGGCGCGGGGAGGCGCGGCACGAGCGAGTAGAGCCGGGCGACGTCCCTGGGTCCGTCGCCGGCGAGCTCCTCGAAATCGTCCTCGCTCTCGGCGACGGTGAGCTCGACGGCGTCGCCATCCGCGGAGCAGAACTCGTAGCCCTCGCCGTCGGCGCGCGGGCGGACGCGGCCGAGGAGCGGGTAGAAGCGGCTGAGCGCGGCGGCGAGGGAGGCGACGAGGCGGGGGAGGAGGGCGGAGGTGAATTGGTCGACGGGGTGCGGGTAGGGGTAGAAGAAGACGCGCTCCACGGGGCCCGTGAAGATCCAGGGCACGTCGAAGAAGGTGAGCGGCAGCGCGGCGCCGCCCGCCGGAGCTGGGTCGGCCGCGACGGCGAGCTTGTCGAGGACCTTGGTGGCCATGATGGAGGGAGAATTCGAGATCCCTGGCGCTTCTTGGGCTCCTCCTGTGAAGATGAAGATGAAGGGGGAGGAGAGGGCCTCAGCTCAGATCCACCAAACGCAAGCAAAGCACTAGACCACCAAATCGTTAGTTGCTGGTGGTTGGGTTGGCCAAATTGCTCCGTCCATGTCCATCGCTCTGTCCGTCACTGTCTTTGCTATTCTTTTATTTGCTGTCATGGCTGCTGATGCTTCTGCTTTTCTGAATGTGCAAAGGTTCCTTCCAGGAAGACATTCTCAGTGATACTTGTGCACAGAGAATGAACTGACACCACACACACACGCAGCACAGTGGTGGTATTCTCAGGATTGTGCAGTGTTGAGCCGATCAGCATTGGCACACCTGGCTTCTGCAGACAACAGTGTTATTAGTAGATGTATTCTTGCTTGTTATTAGGTCTTTTTCAGCGCAACGATTATCGTGCTGAGCACTGAAGTATCTTTGCCTCAGTTGGTTAGGCGGCTGGATTAGAAAAATAGAAGTTGGTAGTAATATTATGTAGTGTCGGCGCATGTGCTGGCTACAATCATGGAAAATGTGTTTGCCCTCCGAGGACTTGAGGGCTTTTTTCTGCAATTGGATGCATTGACGGAAAAGAAGGTTATATATACACCGTAACAAGGGACCATACCACGCCATAAAACTCAACCTGAAACCTAGTCTAGAGGAGGAGTTGGCCAAGTCCTCGGGCTCCCGTTATCGCCCACGAGTGCACTTCGGCTATGATCATTTCGAAAAGCGAGGGCACTGAGGGTCGCGCATTATCGAAGACGGCCGCATTCCGGTGTTTGAAGATCCACCATGCCGTGAGCATGATCAGTGGCGAGGTTCCCTTGCACATATGGCGAGGGGTAGATCGAATCACTAGTGACCATCATTCCGCGAAGTCACCCTCACCCGCAGGTGGTGTTGGGTGGATCAAATCCAGGACAACACCTTGAACAAAATTACCTGGAAAATGTGCATCGAATGAGTATTTGCGCCATGCTCTCATCGGACTGATCACAGATGAAAGGAATTTATGGGTGCCTAGAGAGAGGGGGGTTGAATAGGTGCTAGCCAAATTTTAATTCTTTTCAAATTTAGGCTTGACACAAAATAAAAATTATCTAGATATGCAACTAAGTTAATTTACCTATATGACAAGATACAAGCAACTACAGAAGATACAAGGTACAAATAGTAAAATACGGTAAAAGGTTAGTGGTGAGAGAGAGTGTGAAGCACATGGAGACACAAGGGATGTTTCCCACAGTTCCTTCCTAGCTTTTGAGGGGAAGTACGTCTACATTGGAGGGATGTGGTACCACGAATTTCAACCAATGTCACAAAGGCCTCAATCTATTATCCGGTGAGCAAATCGCGATGGTTAGCTCATGCTCCACTAAGATGTGGCCTTCAAGGAGACAACCGAAGCCTTTACACAAAACTTGGGGGCATGCATTTATAACTGAATTAGAGGCTCCCAAGGGCACCACGAAGGTCTAACAAACACAAAGACAAGTTAACACAAAGAGATCAACACATAGGGATTTCAAAGGAACCACTAGGCACAAGTTTCTCAAATGAATGAGGGGGGATATCAAAATCTCTTTGGTGAGCTTATAGATCTAGTCTTCTCGTTCTATTCTCCAAAGATCAACAACTTTGATTAGATAATAGAGGAGATCTAGCAATTGAAGTGTCTCCGCTATTAGGGATCTTGAGGGATAAAACAAGCTTGAAGAAGGGGAGGGGTATTTATAGCCCCTCCCAAAATATAGTTGTTGGGGTCTTCTAGGGCTGGATAATCCGGCCTAAGTGGGGCCAGGGATAATCTTCCCAAGAATCCCCCCTAACTAGGGCTTGCAAAGCTTGATGTGCCCGAGTCCATAGAAAACTGAGGGGGGGGGGTATTTGATGGAAAATTTGGGCCTAGATATTTGGGGACCTACGGATACGACCCAAAAATCAGCCACCTACTGGGGCTTGAAAACTCGGTGAGGCAGTTCCTTAGAGAAATATGTGGGCCAGATATTTGGGCAAATCCCCCCCCCCCCCCCCCTCCCCAACTTTTGATAGCATTTGCTCTTTAACTTTTTAGGGGGTCGATGCCATAGGGTATAGCTCATAGATTATTCCGACAGTACTTAGCACAAGATTAGATTATCACAAGTGTTCACGTCAAACACATAAAACTAACAAAGTACCTAGAAATGTTCTTTCAACAGAGCGGGCAACTCGCAAGCCTCTAGGTTTTTTTAGCGGGGGAAAACCTTTGCATCAATCTATTAATTAAGAAAAGTTCTGGCAAGTAAATTAGTTTATTACAAAACCCTACTCTCCAACATCATATAGCCCGAACACTTCGCACCCGTGATCACCCACAAGCAGGCCTCTTTCTTAATCTTATCGAGGAGAACAAAATGTGGTGCATGGTTGTTGTGAAAAAGTCGTTGCGCTCATTTCAAATCTCCCAAGAGATGAGCAAGCTAAGAGAAGTCACTGCTCGGTTTGGAACAGAGTTAATCGTCGTTATTGTCTACTAACTTGATATTGTATGATCCATGCCTTGCCATCATAGGATTACGGCTCCTATGGCCTAATCAGCTCCTTTCACTTTTGTACATGTTTTCTCTTGTAACTTTTTTTTCTTGTTTAATGTACTTCTTTAGATGGCTGTGTGCATCTTAGCTATGCAGATGTCAGGTGTATTTCTTAACTTTAAGTAATAAAGCCTCCTTTATTGAAAAAAAAATCACCCGCCCATCGAGGTAGACATTATGAAGGGCGCGGAGGTGGCCGCGAAAACTTTCATGGTCGCGGCATGGCAGTGACAACCAATGGGCACATAACTACTACAACAGTGCCTGCAACAATCAGAATGGAGGCGCCCACTGCAACTACAAAAATGGTCGTCCTCAAGTTCGTTGCCAACTCTACGGCAAGAATGGGCATGTCTTGAACTCGTTATTTTACCTTAAGCACATTTCATCAGAAGAAACACAATAAAGAGTAATGCCAAGCGTGGAATCTTATACTCTAGAAGTTTCAATAAATATATACAGTAACCTAATATAGGGAATACAGTAGAGACCTTTACCAAAATACATATACAGTTTATAATTATACAAATCCAAGAAGTATTTTTTGTTATAAAATACAATTTAAGTTTTACATATATAAGACAAGTTTATTTAAAGATGTATACTAGAATTTTATAAGAAAAAAACATTACAGTTAACAAAGATGCGTAGATGTCCTCTGTTTTATCTTAGTTGTATAAGAAAGAACATTACAACAAATATATAACAATATTTATGTGCTTTTAATTATGGAAAATAGAAAAATGTACTCGCTAATAGTACAAAATGCAATGTTTTTCTTCCAGAATGTATAAAAGTTTAGTACATACATAATATAATTTTTCTAATTCATTGTTGTGCCCGTTTTGCTTGGTTTGCAGCACGCTCTGGCCAGCCACGGTTCATTCCAGATATTAATACTCTCATCACCAAATGCTACTTCTGGTAATGTCATGTCGGAATATATATCGTTTGTATGCAAAAAAGTCGGAACGCCTACTATGAAATGTTAGGTCAGGTAGTGATAGCCGAAACCCGGGAAAACATCATAGTTGCACAGTTATGTGGTAGAGTTAGAAATAGGATTCTAGACTCTACCTGGAATTCAAGAGTAGTTTCTTCTCGGTTTTATTTGTATCTTTCCAAATTCCAACAATTCATCGGTACATCACCTTTTCTCACATGTCTCTAATTTTTGTTTCTTTCTTTCCGCCTACCTATGTACAATCTTGTTGATTCAACCCTGAATTCACACAACACACTGTCTGTTTAGTGAAACTAAGGAAGCTAACTTCTCTTTGGATGAGACCATAATAGATGACATTCCATAGGTTTATGTGTAAGAGAATAATCTACTTACTTCTCCTTACTTTGAGGAGGAACTAAGAAATGTTGTTTCCTCATGGAACATAACAAGGCCCCTCGTCCAAATGGCTTTTCGGCAGAGTTCTCGGGAACTTTCTGGGAGGACCTTCTAGAATTATTCAACTTTGTTCACAACAAAAAACTAGAATCCGCCTGAATTTTGACGATATAATATTATTACCTAAGATTAATGGAGTAGAAAGGATTCAACATTACTATCCTATCTATCTCCTTAATGTTATTTTTAAACTGTGGAAGATCAGGCTAACCATAGTGGCGGATCATGTGGTTTGTCCTTCTTAAACTGCCTTTATGCAAGGTCGTAACATCCTTGACGGAGTGGTTATCCTTTATGAAACAGTGCACGAACTACATATGAAAAAGTAGAATGGGGAATTTTTAAGATTGATTTCGTGAAATTTTATGACAAAGTAAAGTGATATTTTCCTCTCTCGGAATGAAAGTCTTTTCACCTGAGTGGGGTTCTTTGATTCATAGCTTTGTGTCAGGAGGTAGTGTTGCCATTAACGTCAGTGATGACATTGGTAAATACTTACAGACAAAGAAAGGCTTGAGACAAGGGAATCCCTTGTTGCTAATGCTTTTTAATATAGTGACGAATATGTTTGCTATCGTGATTGAACGAGCAAAGTCCGATGAAAAATGTTTAGGAGTGATGTCGCATCTTGTTGATTGCGGGTTATCTATCTTACAATATGTTTTTTTTTCGAAATGGGAATACCCCAGCCTCTGCATCAATTGATGCATACGGCCTCATTTATTTCATTATTCGGTATCGTGTCTGTTACAATTCAAGGATCACATAAGGTCGCTACATGAATCAACTATCGAAATAAAACTAAGAGATACGTGATATGTCTAATCAACATGTCACTCTAAAAACAGGTCGCCAGCTGAACTGGTTGAACAAATCCCGAGCAACCATCTCCAAACGGCTGCACCCAATAGCCATATCCTCTCGCCGCTCCTCCGACTGTAGCAAGGACCACGTACGGATCCAGTGTGTAGTGAGGGGAATAACCTGCAAAAAGATATTTTGTTTGTTTTGTTAAACACATAGTCATTCCTAGTGTTCCATATAGCCCATAGTAGTGCACAAGCTCCAACTTGGATTTGCATTTTTTCATGTTTATCAACACCCAACAGCCAGTCACCGAAGAGATGTGTAATATTGTTGGGAGGTGTGATATTCAAAGCTATGTGTATTATGCGCCACATAATTTTAACCAGCGGGCAAGATATAAAGTGATGTTCTATTGAGCAACATTTCAAACTACCGTGCCAATTACGCCTCGCTAGATTATCTTTTGTTAGAATAACTTTGCAGTGAAGAAACCGCATAAAATTCTTATTTTTAGTGGTACTTTCAACTTCCAAATATCCTTATGCAAAAATTGAGTGTTGTCATTCATGAGATCTAAATATAGTGATTTTACTGTAAAAACACCATTGCTTGTCAACTTCCAAGTAAAATTGTCTTCTTGATCATTTAACTGGATATGCATAAGCCGCTCAACAAGGTGTAGCCACCGTCCCCATTTATTTCATGTAAGGCTTCTCCTAAACCGAATCCGAATATTAAGGGGAGGGGTATTAGTTAGGACAGAGGCTACCGTGACATTTTTGTTTTGCACTATGTTGTAAAGCGAGGGATATTGAATGGACAGAGGTTCATTACCCAACCAAGAATCTTCCCAAAATCGAGTTTCCAACCCATTTCCTACACCTGAAATTGACCTCTACTGAAGAAATCATCTTTCACTTTCATTAAACCCTTCCAAAACGGTGAGTCCGAATCTTTTGTTTGAACCTGAGATAGTGTTTTTGAATGCAAGTATTTCTTACAATACGTTAACGATAAAATTCTCTTCATGGAACATGACATCGAAATGGCTCGAACCTAAAGTTAATTCTCTCACCCTTCAAGCAGCTTTCGCATCTCAAAATTAATTTCCATAAGAGTGAGTTTTTTTGTTTCGATGAGGCCCAAGATGAGGTTCAACTGTATGCCGATATGTTTGGTTGTAGCCAAGGCCAGCTCCGATTAGATATTTTGGTATTCCGATTCACTACTGAAGACTTACAAATATTGAATGGAAATTGGTTGAGGAGCGGCTACAACTATGGTTAGCTAGAGGGAAGGGTAGATTATTGTCATTGGGTAGAAGATTGGTGCTCATTAATTTAGTACTAACTAATATGGTATTTTTTATATGATTGTTTGAGCAAGGAGATAGTGATAAGAATAAATATCGACTCACTAGCTGGAGTGTGGTTCTCTTAAGGACTAAGGAGGCCTTAGGATTTAGGACCTTGAGGTCAATAATAGAGCTCTTCTAGGTAAATGACTTTCAAGCTTCTTACGGAAGAGGGTATGTGCGAAACCCTCCTAAGGAGAAAGTACATTGGCTCACATGCTTTGTCACAGGTTGTTTGGAAACCGAGTGACTCACATTTTTGGGAGGGTCTTATTGAAACGAAGAAATTTTTCTTCCTATATTGTGCATTCTCTATTCGTGATGGCTCGGAGATAAGTTTCTGAGAGGATAGATGGTTGGATAACACCACTCTCCGTGAATAATATACCGCTCAGTACTATATTGCGCGTCACAAAAGTGATATGCTTGCTAAGGTGTTGGAAACCTCCCCACCAAATGTGATGTTCACACGAGATCTCATGGGTCCAAGATTAGCATCTTGGTATGAATTGGTATAGCGTCTTGCTATGGTCCAATTGATGTAGGGTAAAGGTGAGTTCCGATGTAATTTTGACCAGAGTGGTCTTTTCTCTGTGGATTCTACGTGCCAGTTGATTTTTTTTCCGAAATGGGGGAAATATCGCCCCAGCTTCTACATCCAAGGGATGCACACGGCTTTTTTTTTATTATATTATTCACAACACCTTACAAGAGCAATACAAAAGATCAAACTCGAAGCCACCTCGCTAAACCTACAGAGGGATGAAGGAGTGACAATTCACCAACTCACATCAACCAAAAACCAAATGCCTTCCCAGGTCGCCCAATAGCAGATGAGAAGCACATCCAGTCAAGCAGACTCTCAGCATACACCAACGCACACGCCATAGAAGTTGCTACCGCCGTCTTCCTCGACTCCATCTTCAAGAGAGATCATCGCATTGACCATTCCAGGCCTGCCATCGATGCCGCCACGGTGCCAGACGACTCCACCATCCTGCGCGAGTCCATCACACTGCATCCGTCCCGAGACACCACCTTGGTCAGAGAACAATTAACATATTATGTTAAAGCTTATATGACACAACTTGCATACTCAATCATAATAATCTCCTCATAATCATTTATAACCTTCAAAGCTATATTCATTCAGATAAAACTTGTACTAAACAAGGAAGAGTAAAAGACATGATGAAGTAAATCACAATATAGATGGTTTGATCACAACAACTCAAATGCTTGCTTAAGATGGAGGGAAATAGGTTTACCGACTCAACATAAAGTAAAAGACAGGCCCTTCGCAGAGGGAAGCAGGGATTAAATCATGTGCTAGAGCTTTTTCAGTTTTGGAATCATATAAAGAGAATAAAAGTAACATTTTGAGAGGTGTTTGTTGTTGTCAACGACTGGTAGCGGGTACTCTAACCCCCTTGCCAGACAAACTCTCAAAGAGCGGCTCCCATAAAGTTTTATTTTTGGTTGACACTCGGGTGCTTGCCAACGCTTTCACAAACCATGGCTAACTGAATCCTCGGGTGCTTGCCAACAATCTCATACCATGAAGGAGTGCCTTTTTATTTTAGTTTTATTTAGATGACACTCCTCCCCACCTTTGCTTTCTCAAGCCATGGCTAACCGAATCCTCGGGTGCCGTCCAACAATCACATACCATGGAGGAGTGTCTATTTGTAAAATTATGAAAGTTAATTAATTTGGGACTGGGAACCCCATTGCCAGCTCTTTTGCAAAGTTATTGGATAAGTGGATGAAGCCACTAGTCCATTAGTGAAAGTTGCCCAACAAGATTGAAAGATAAAACACCACATACTTCCTCATGAGCTATAAAACATTGACACAAATAAGGGATGATAAATTTTGAATTGTTTAAAGGTAGCACACGAAGTATTTACTTGGAATGGCAGGAAATACCATGTAGTAGGTAGTTATGGTGGACACAAATGGCATAGGTTTGGGTTAAAGTATGGATGCACGAGAAGCATTCCCTCTCAGTACAGGTCTTTGGCTAGCAAGGTTAATTAGCAAGCATAAGAGTTGAGGGAAACAAACAAATATACATGTGATAGAAACAATCATGCATCTTCCTTGTAAGCACAAACAATTTTAACTTCAGAATAATAAGCTAAGAGCTAACAAGAAAGGAAGACAATGAAACAACTACATGTATTTCTCTTTTCTACTAAAACCTCAAAGTGTTGTTGCTATTGACCAATGCTAAGTTTTCCAAAACCAAATAGATTTACTCAATGCTCCCAAAGTGATACCAATACTAATAACAAGATCAATCATATAATAGAGATTGCAAACTAAAATAAGATGTGCAATATGTAAAATGATAAGACTTCTCATTAATATTTCATAACGATAACTCACACCAAGGGATACATAGACAACCAACTAAAGAGAGATACTTCCACACTGCAACCCATCTTATATGATAACTTCCCTACTCATGATATGACACTACTTAATAGTAAAAGTAGAAGATAGTGATGATGTGATACCGCGGCACTCCCCCAAGCTTGGAACAAACCAAGGGGATGCCAATACCGATGATGAATTACTCCTTCGGCGGTGGTGGTGATGAATTCTTGACAAGCTTCTCAACAAGCTCCTGAAGCTCATCAATCTTGTACATGAGGTTGCGGATCATCTCCGAATTGTGCTCAACGCGGTTAAGAAGTATGTTCGACGGCGAGTTCCAACTCTTGGAGTTATTTCCCCACTCTTCAGCTTCAGGCTTCATCCTTCCTGCAGTGTTAGAACGATCTATATCCCAATTGCTAGGCAATGCTGCCTTGGGAGTCCTTTCAATTTGACTATTGTAAATTAGATTGCAGAAGGGGTTGTAGGTGCCTGAAGAAGACGTCTTTGGAGCTAGGTAGTGATGTGGAACCTTCCCTCCGGTGCGAATCCTTGCGCTCCTCTTGGCACTGAAAGGGTTCTCCACCACCTCGATGCTTGCTATGGTAGCACGCGGGTACGCACGCGAGTCTTCCTCCACTTCTTCTTCATCTTCTTCCTTGACGCTCTCGTCCACCTCTTTCCACTCAGGATCTTGAATATCTTCATCCGAAAGCCCCTTGCGCTTGTTGTTGGAGACCATGGTGCTTCTAGATTGAAAACAGATCCTGGCAGAAACAGCTCGAAACAAAACACGTCGAGAAAACGATATACGGACCTCCAGGGGTCCGGGGGATTATATAGCAGGAATTTTTACGACATAAGGAAAGTACCAGGTCGAACCAGAGTCGGAAAGGGGCAACGAGGGAGCCACCTCATAGGGCGGCGCGGCCAGGCTGGGGCCCGCGCTGGCCTATGGGGGCACGCCCTCGTGCGTCTCCTCCACTCCGTTTCGATCTTGTAATTTTTCATATTTTCCAAAAACAGCAAAAACATTGTTCGGAAAGTAAAACGCGAACTTTTTATTACCAGTACTATTACCTATTCAAAGTCGAACTCTGCCGGACTGTCAATTTGACCTTTGATGAAAGCTTCCGGAGTTTCCACTCTAATAACATCAACATCTTCATTATAAGAATCACCTGAGATATAATGCTTGAGTCTTTGTCCATTCACCACTTGTGTGGCATCGCCTTGGAGAGAACTAATTTTAATTGCTCCTGAACGATACACCTCCACAATGACATATGGTCCTTCCCATTTCGAGAGTAATTTCCCTGCAAAGAATCTGAGACGAGACCAATACAATAGGACTTTATCCCCAATATTAAATTCTCTTTTGATAATTCTTCTATCATGCCATTTCTTAATTTTCTCTTTAAAGAGTTTAGCATTTTCATAAGCTTCACTTCTCCATTCATCTAGAGAACTCAATTGTAGCAATCTCTTCTTACCGGCTAGTTCAGGATCTTTATTTAGTTCTCTTACAGCCCAGTAAGCTTTGTGCTCTAGTTCTAAAGGTAAATGACAAGCTTTTCCATAAACCATTTTATAAGGTGACATTCCCATGGGATTTTTATAAGCAGTTCTAGAAGCCCATAGTGCTTCCTTCAATTTACTAGCCCAATTCTTTCTAGATTTATTAACAGTCTTTTGCAAGATAGATTTAGTCTCTCTATTTGATAATTCTACTTGCCCACTAGTTTGAGGATGATAAGCGGAAGCAATTCTATGATTAATACCATATTTAGCAAGAGTTTTTCTAAAACCACCATGAATAAAATGAGAACCTCCATCCGTCATAAGATATCTAGGAACTCCAAATCTAGGAAAAATAATATCTAAAAGCATTCTTAAAGAGGTCTCACCATCAGCACTTTTTGTGGGTATGGCTTCCACCCATTTAGTAACATAATCAACAGCAACAAGTATATGAGTGTTACCTTTCGAAGAGGGAAAGGTCCCATGAAGTCAAATCCCCAACAATCGAATGGTTCAATAACAAGAGTATAATTCATAGGCATTTCATTGCGTCTGGAGATATTACCAACCCTTTGACATTCATCACAAGATAAGATAAACTTCCTTGCATCTTTGAAGAGAGTTGGCCAATAAAAACCTGAATGTAGAACCTTTTGCGCGGTTCTATCTCCGGCGTGATGTCCTCCATAAGCACTACCATGACATTTACTCAATATCTCTTGTTGTTCATATTCGGGAACACATCTTCGCAGAATACCGTCCACTTCTTCTTTATATAAGTGTGGGTCATCCCGAAAATAATGCCTCAAGTCATAAAAGAATTTTCTCCTTTGCTGAGCTGAAAAGGTTGGAGGCAAGTACTTGGAAACAATAAAGTTAGCATAATCAGCATACCAAGGACTATCTCGCAAATTCACCTTTATTACAGCCAATTGTTCATTTGGAAAACTATCATTAACAGGAACAGGATCATAAGCAATATTTTCCAATCTAGACAAATTATCAGCAACAGGATTATCAGCACCTTTCCTATCTATAATATGTAAATCAAATTCTTGCAACAGAAGCACCCATCTAATAAGCCTTGGCTTAGCATCTTTCTTTTGCATAAGATATCTAATTGCAGCATGATCAGTATGGATTGTGACTTTAGAATCAACAATATATGATCCAAACTTATCACAAGCAAAGACTACAGCTAACAATTCTTTTTCAGTTGTAGCATAATTTCTTTGAGCAGCATCAAGAGTTTTACTAGCATAATGAATAACATTCAATTTTTTATCTACTCGCTGTCCAAGAACAGCACCTACAGCAAAATCACTAGCATCACACATAATTTCAAAAGGTAAGTTCCAATCAGGAGGTTCAACTATAGGAGCAATTGTCAAGGCTTTCTTTAGAG
Source organism: Lolium rigidum (assembly GCF_022539505.1). Taxonomy (NCBI): domain Eukaryota; kingdom Viridiplantae; phylum Streptophyta; class Magnoliopsida; order Poales; family Poaceae; genus Lolium; species Lolium rigidum. The sequence continues at coordinate 284,672,486 of NC_061509.1, forward strand.
TTTCAAAAGCTTCCTTACAATCATCATCAAAAACAAAAGGTACATCTTTTTGAAGAAGATTAGTAAGAGGTTTTGAAATCTTGGAGAAGTCTTTAATAAATCTCCTATAAAACCCAGCACGACCAAGAACACTACGAATACCTTTAACATCCCTGGGATAGGGCATCTTCTCAATTGCTTCAACTTTAGCTCTATCAACTTCAATACCTCTCTCAGAAATTTTATGTCCCAATACAATTCCTTCATTAACCATAAAGTGGCATTTCTCCCAATTATGAACAAGGTTAGTTTCTTCACATCTCTGCAAAACTTTATCAAGGTTCCGCAAGCAATTATCAAAAGAATTCCCATAGACAGAAAAATCATCCATAAATACCTCTACAATATTCTCGCAAAAGCCATGAAAAATAGCAGACATGCATCTTTGAAAAGTAGCAGGAGCATTACATAGACCAAAAGGCACACGTCTATAAGCATAAGTTCTATAGGGACAAGTGAAAGTTGTTTTCTCTTGATCCTTAGTTTTAACAGCAATTTGTGAAAACCCAAAATATCCATCAAGAAAGCAAAAATGAAAGCAAAAATGAGTATTTTTAGATAACCTTTCTAACATTTGATCAATAAAAGGTAAAGGGTAATGATATTTCTTAGTAACTTTATTAACTTTTCGATAATCAATGCACATTCTATACCCTACAACTACTCTTTGAGGGATGAGCTCATCATTATCATTAGGCGCAACAGTCATTCCTCCTTTCTTAGGAGCACAATGCACAAGACTAACCCATCTGCTATCAGCAATAGGATATATAATACCAGCTTCAAGAAGTTTTAATACCTCATTCCTTACCACATCCTTCATCTTAGGAATTAGACGACGCTGATGTTCAACAACAGGCTTTGCATCATCTTCCATATTAATGGCATGTTGGCAAATAGAGGGAGAAATCCCCTTCAAGTCATCAAGAGTGTAGCCAATAGCTCCTCGGTGTTTCTTCAATATTTCCAATAACCTTTCTTCTTCAATCTCTGAAAGCTTAGAACTAATAATAACAGCATATATTTTCTTATCATCAATATGAGCATATTTAAGATTATCAGGCAATGGTTTTAAATCAAAAATAGGATCTTCTTTTGGTGGCAGTGTTGTACCTAGATCTTCTACCGGTAAATCCTGCTTAAGAATAGGTTGACGAAGGAAAATTTCATCAAGCTCATTTCTTTCTTCCCTAAAGACTTCACTCTCACTATTCTCCAAATGTTGCTGCAAAGGATTATTAGGAGCAAGAGCAATAGATGCACACTGTTCAACTCTAAAATCATTATTAGGTGAATCAGCTTTATAAGGAGTTTTGGCAAATTTAGAAAAATTAAACTCATAAGATTCAAATTTAGTCAAAATTTTCTCTTTCTTGCAATCTATAACAGCTCCACAAGTATTTAAAAAAGGTCTACCAAAAATGATAGGACAATACTTACTAGCAGCAGAACCAAGTACCAAAAAGTCAGCAGGATATTTAATCTTACCACATAGAACTTCCACATCTCAAACAATACCAATTGGAGAGATAGTTTCTCTATTAGCTAGCCGAATAACCACATCAATATCTTCAAGTTCACAAGAACCAATTTCGTGCATAATCTCCGTGTAGAGCTCATAAGGAATAGCACTAATACTTGCACCAATATCGCATAAACCATAATAACAATGATCACCAATTCTAAGAGATATCATAGGAACACTAGTTTTCCTAGACTTATTAGGATGTGAAACAATATTAGAAGCATCTTCACAGAAAATAATATGACCATCTTCCACATTTTCAGTCACAAGATCTTTAACTATTGCAATAGCAGAGTTCAACTTTTATTTGCTCTTCAGGTTCTATAGGTTTCTTTTCACTTTTATTAACCGCACTATTTATAACAGAGTACTCCTTCATTTTAGCAAGGAAAGGAGTTTTTTCAATATAAGCTTCAGGAATAACATGATCAACAGTTTCAACTACAACACATTTATTTATAGATGAATCAATTTTATCTTTATACGGTTCATGATACTTATAAAAATTCTTCTTAGGCAATTCATAATGAGAGGCAAAAGCTTTATAAAGATTTGCAACGACTTGAGAATCAAGACCATAAGTAGCACTCATATTACGAAATTTATCAGTATCCATAAAAGATTCAATGCATTTATAATCATAATTTATACTGACTCTCTATCTTTGTCGTTCTCCCATCCTTCAGTATTCTCCTGAATCCGATTAAGAAGGTCCCTTTTAAACTCTTCTTTGTTGCGTGTAAATGATACAGAACAAGAAGTATCCAGCAAGGTCTTGTCTTGAAAAGAAAGTCTTGCATAGAAATTATCAATGATAACATTACCAGGAAGCTCATGAATGGGGCATTTGAGCATTAAAGACTTCAATCTCCCCCACGCTTGGGAAATACTCTCTCCATCATGAGGCCAAAAATTATATATGCGGTTCCGGTCTTTGTGAATTTCACTTGGAGGGATAGAACTTAGAATAAAATCGGGGCACAATATCATTCCATTCAAGAGAATCCCCATCATCCAGTAATTTATACCAATGCGCCGCTTTACGCACGGCGATATAGAGAATAGCTTCTTCCTCACTTCATCCATAGCAATACATGCACACTTGAATAAACCGCATAATTCATGTAAGAACAGTAAATGATCTCCAGGATGGACAGTTTCATCCCCTGTATAACGGTTATCCACAACACGTTCAATAATTTTCATAGGTATTTTGTATGGAACATCTTCCTCACCTGGCGCCTCATCCACTACCTTTGCAGTAGTAGTAGATTTTCCAAATAAAAATTCAAGAGAAGATCTCTCCATAATGAATTATAGTAGCAGGCAGAAATAAAATCAGCAGAAACAGTAAAAGTTTTCCTTACCAATTCCACTTACCAATAGCGCTTCACTCCCCGGCAACGGCGCCAGAAAATAGTCTTGATGACCCACAAGTATAGGGGGTGTATCGTAGTATTTTCAATAAGTAAGAGTGTCGAACCCAATGAGGAGCAGAAGGTGTTGACAAGCAGTTTCGATGAAGGATTCACTGTAATGCTCACAGACAAGTATTCAGGGGGTTTTGATGTAGCAGTTGAACAAAGTACGAGTAAGTAAAGTGCGAGAGAAATAATTGCAGTGAGTGGTCCAATCCTTTTTAGCACAAAGGACAAGCCGGTTTGTTTACTTATAATGACCAAACATTCTTGAGGACACACAAGAATTTAGTCTAGTGCTTTCGCTTCATATAGCTAATTAATCTTCATTGTTTTGATAAGTGTTGTGTGGGTGAACCTATGCTAATGCACCGCCCTTCCTAGGACTAATACATACTTGTGATTATACCCCTTGCAAGCATCCGCAACTACAAGAAAGTAATTAAGATAAATCTAACCACAGACCTTAAACTCCGAGATCCTCGCTATCCCTCCTGCATCGATATACCAACAGGGGTTCGAGGTTTCTGTCACTCCGGCAACCCCGCAATTGGCAAACGAATACAAGATGTATTCCCCTAGGCCCATAAAGGTGAAGTATCATGTAGTCGACGTTCACATGACACCACTAGAAGAATAACACCACAACTTAAATATCATAACATTGAATATTACTCAACCATAATTCACTACTAACATTTAGACTTCACCCATGTCCTCAAGAACTAAACGAACTACTCACGAGACATCATATGGAACATGATCAGAGGTGATATGATGATGAATAACAATCTGAACATAAACCTTGGTTCATTGGTTTCACTCAATAGCATCAATAACAAGTAGAAATCAATACCGGGAGAGTTTCCCCTATCAAACAATCAAGATCCAACCCAAATTGTTATAGCGGTGACGATGTGCAGCGGTGGAGACGGCAGTGATGATGATGGAGATGATGGTGATGATAATGGAGATGATGTCCAGCTCGATGACGGTGACGATGGCGTCGATTTCCCCCTCCGGGAGGGAATTTCCCCGGCAGATTTCAGCCTGCCGGAGAGCTCTTTTCTCTCTGGTGTTTTCCGCCCCGCAGAGGCGGCTGTGACTCTTCGCGACTATCCTCCGGAGCTTAGGTTTTCGGGACGAAGAAGTACGCGCAGGAGAGGAGGCCAGAGGGGGCTGTGGGCCCCCTCCCCACAAGGCGACGCGGCCAGGCCTGGGCTCGCGCCGGCCTGTGAGGGGGGCCCATGGCGGCCCTCCTCGGCACCTCCTTTTGGCTCTCTTCGTCTTCTGGAAAAATAGGATTTTTCATATAATTTCCGCCAATTGTTAATCTTCCGAAATATTGCATTCTGGCGGCGTTTTTCCAGCAGAATCCTGACTCCGGTGCGCGATCCTCCAATAATCATGAAACATGCAAAATAGATGAAATAACATAAGTATCACCTCTAAATATGAAATATATCAATGAATAACAGTAAATTATGATATAAAATAGTGATGCAAAATGGATGTATCAGACCACGACACCAAGGGCGGTGGCCCTGGATGGTGGGGACGGCGTCGATCTGGTGGCAGGTGGCGGGCGTCTGGTGCCGCTGACCGTGGCACCGTGGTGGTGGTCTTCTCTCTCGCCGGAGGAGATCGGCTAGTTGTGTGGCTAGCCGTGGCGGATCTCGCGATCCGTCGCCTAGCTCCCGATGGCGAGGCGCAGCTGCCGATGAAAGCCGGCCCGGACTTCGGTCATGGCGGATGATGGCGGCGTGTTTCATCGTTACCCTGTTGAAGGAATTTTCTCTGCAGTCTGCGTTTCTTCGCCTGGGCTACTCCAGGGGAAACCATAGACCCGGGTTTCCCGGATCGGACGATGGCGGCGCGCAATGCCGTTCTCCCTGTTGGGGCATCGTTTTTGGAACATACAATGGATGGCGGTGGTGCTGAGGTGGAGCGGTGTGCTTTTGCTGTGTCGGCGTCGTTGAGTCGTCGCGGCATGGTGCAGAACGAAGTTTGCCATCACCAATTATGATTTCTTATGCACCTTTATTTGTGATTACCTTCTACTTGTTCCAAGTTGAATTATATGAGGAAGTTGTTTACTAGAATGTCTTGTGTGAATTGATATGATGCTTCTTGTCCGTATTTTATTTATCGACTCTTAACTCCATAAACATGTGGTCCTGTTTACCGAGTTCAGTTTCGCTTGGGGACAAGCGAGGTCTAGCTTGGGGGGAGTTGATACGTGACATAGGCATCCCAAATGGGCCTGCCGAAGATAGTACCCGGGGTTTACTGAAGGCCCAATACCCGAAGAATAAAAAAGATTCGGGAGCCCAAGATATATTAAGGAAAGTTAGAGTTGTAATAGGAAGTGTTATTTGTAAATCTGGCGGGATGAGTTAGATACCGTCCCGGACTCTGTAACTTGTACAAAACGAAACCCTCGGCTCCGCCTCCTATATTAAGGAGGAGTCGAGGGACGAAGAGGCAATCGAATCATTATTACAAACCCTAGTTTTCATAATCATCGAGTACTTTTCGGCTGAAACCTTCGAGATCTACTTGCCCTCTACTTCTAACTAAACCCTAGCCTACAATCCATAGGCATTGACAAGTTGATACCTTGTCAATTGGCGCCGTCTGTGGGAACTAGAGGCGTAAGGATCTGATCTCGATGGCACGTTCAAGATCTTCGACATCATCAACCTCAAGCAACGCTATGGATCGAGGTAAACAGATCGCTGCTGGTCCTGTCGATTTTGTTCCTCACCCACCCTCCCGTTTGGATGCATATGCGTATACGGCGGAGCCCATGGAGATGACGTTCGGAAGGTTTCACTTTCGCGTCGAGAAGGAAGGATCGTATCGTGTCGAGATTCCGATTTCGTCGGGATCGTCGGCGGTCGATTCCGATTTTTCAAGCTATGCATCGTCAACCGAGTCAGGAGAAGAAGAAACTTCGTCGACACGCTACGTCAGCACCAGAGCAAGAGAGAAACTCACCAAGATCTTCAATGACATATCGTTTGAGTCATCTGCGGACTCATATATAAGCGATGGCTCAAGCGATGTCGACAGTTACGACTTCATCGACAAGTCTATCACAGTTGGCAAGGTCTTCATCAATCTCAACGATGATGTCACCAAACCCAACATAGATCTGAATACAAAATATCATTAGGTTTATGCCATTGAGGATCAAGAGGAAACATCTGAGGCTTTCGACGATCTGGGAAATCCATACGTCGATCCCTCCAACCTGCGACAAGGCCTGGGCAACAAATACGTCGGGCCAGAGCCGCGAGATAGAGTTCAACTTTCACAAGCAGCGTGGGACAGAGCCGCGAGAGCTATGAATGGTACAGAACCAATGGCTACCACGGCCACACCAGGAGGAATTACAAGCATATCAATATAGGCTCGCACGAGCTGCCGGAGAATTGGAAAAACGAGACAGCCGAGTTAAACGAGGAGAAAGGAGGCGGCTTACGCATCCGGCGAGGAGAAGGGTAGATTTAAGTCGACAATCTAGAACTTCGGGTGATAGCCACGGGGAGGCTCGGAACGGAGGCAAGATCAAGGTTGCAACATATACCCGAGGCGGAAAGAGAGCACTTGGTCCAAAACCTCGACATGTCCTTCATGTCGATAGATACAAGAGGAAATATCATCCCTAAGACACCGGAGGCTGGGTATATGGCGACACATGCTTTTATCCTTGCATCTAAACCACCTCCAGAGTGATCCAAGGGAAACACTATACAATATGGCGGTAGCAGGAGTTGGAGCTATGGGGACGGCGTTTGTATCAACGCCTCCCGAAGGAGCGGCACGGCAAAATAGTCCACGACCTGCGGCAGACAACGGCGAGCGACTCTGAAGGACCAAGTGGAGCAAGAGACACAGCAGCACAAGCAAGGGTCGATAGAGCGCGGCAAAGCAGAAGGGATCATCGGCAATCTCCGGAGCTTAATGACGAAGATATGTGCGGCCTGCCATGCTTCACGAGGAGAGTCCGAAAAACTCGAGTCCCCTCGAGATTCAAGTTACCCGACAACTTCAAGAAGTTCGACGGCCTTCAAGATCCGAGAGGATTGGCTAGTTGATTATCTCGAGACAGTGAAGCTCACGGGAGGAACCAGGGCAACGGCTATGCAAAGCATCCAGGTGCATTTGAGTGGAGCCGCACGATCTTGGATAAAGAAACTCACTCCGGGATCTATCGACAGTTCGGGAAAGTTTCGAGGATGTGTTCGTCAAGAACTTCGGATCCACGTGCAAAAACCTGCATCGTTAGAGGAGTTGAGAGCGTGTCGACAAAAGCCGGATGAGCCAATGAGAAAGTACATTCAAAGGTGGAATATCATCAAAAACTCGGCGAGAAAATATATCTGACGAGAGAGCAATAGATGCGTTTGTCGCAGGAATCAGGCGTGGAGATTTTGTCGAGGACTTAGGAAGGACCAATCCAAAGACAGTATCTGCGTTAATGGACATAGCAAACAGATGGGCAAATGGAGAAGACGCTGTCCACAACAAACGGCACAGGTCGCCAGAGGAGGACCGTGGTCGAAATTATCAACCGAGGCGACGATTTCCTCGGCAGTACCCGAACTATGACGCTCCAGGGCAAATTTCGGCAGGTTTCCGGGCAATCACAGGAGGAAGCAACAGAGATGATTATCAGAGAAGCAGTGAACAGCGAGGCGATAACAGGGATGATTCTCGCAACAACAGACAAAATAGCGGGCCTAGGTTCCCAAGGCCTTTCGTGTCCCCTGAAGAGATGATGAATGGGCCGTGTCAAATGCACTTTTTCCTCGACAGCAACGGTAAAAGACAGTCAGGACACCTGCAGAAAGACTCGTCGAAATTTTCGGGCAATGCTAAGATATGCGAGAGAATGCTAACGCGCGGGCAACACGAGAGAAATCCTCGAGAACCCGAAGCGAGATTCACTTGCCGCCTCCTCCGCGATTACAGACGACAATCGGCATCAGCTCAGAATAGCGGCAGCACCTCCACCACCACCTTATGTTGATCCTAACTCCAACGGAGCGGTGTCAATGATTCAGAAGGGAAGGCCGTCCAATAGAGCTCAGAAAGTAATCTCACGACAGGTGTTTATGGCAGAAAAATGCCTCCACCAACAGTTGAGTATCTTAATTGGTCGGGATAAGATATTGGCTTCACAATAGCAGATCACCCGCAGCAAGTCCCTCGACCGGGGCGGTCGGTACTTATTACTGCCGGCGGTTATCGCAGGATTTGATGTCTCCCGAGTGTTCATAGACGGCGGCGGCAGCCTAAACCTTATGTATGCGAGATACATTGAGGAAGATGAACATATCCTTAGCAAACTTGAAACCAACAGACACAAGGTTCCACGGCATCACACCGGAGAAACCAAGTTATCCATTGGGGAAGATCAATCTCGACGTTCAGTTTGGGACCCGAGAAAATTACAGAATCGAGAGGCTGGAATTTGAAGTCGTGGATTTTCCGTCGCAGTACCACGCTTTGTTGGGACGACCAGCATATGCTAGATTTATGGCGGTGCCACATTATACATACTTGTTATGGAGATTGCCTGGACCAAAGGGACCAATCACAGTTAAAGGAAGCTTTGCCTTAGCCGATAAATGCGACAAGGATTTTCATCGGCTATCAGAAACTTTCGGGATGCAAGCTGAGTACTTGGCGTCAAAAAGCATGACCGATTACGATGTACTGCCAGACGTTGGAAGGCCAAATAAAGAATCAACTTTCAATACCAAGAAAAATTCTAAGGAGGTGCAGATTCACCCGACAGACCCGAAAAAGACAACATCTATCGCAAATGACATGGATATCGCATAGGAAAGCGCGCTCGTCGAGTTCCTCCGTGAGCACTGGAAAATCTTCGCATGGTGTCCAGCTGACATGCCAGGAGTACCCGGGAACTTGCCGAGCACCACCTAAACTTGGATCCATTAGCGAGACCAATCAAACAACCTTTGCGGCGTTTTTCGGAACCAAACCGCAAAGCTATGCTATCGAAGTAAATCGGTCGGAGGAAGCTGGTTTTATCAAAGAGATATCTACGAAGCCACATGGGTAGCTAACCCAGTGATGGTGCCAAAGAAACACACGACAGTCCTTCGCATGTGCGTCGACTTTACGTGTCTCAATAAACATTGTCCAAAGGATCACTTTCGCCTCCCGAGGATCGATCAAATTATCGACTCCACGACTGGATGTGAACGTCTTTCCTTCCTGGACGCATACTCTGGTTATAACCAGATCAGATTGAAAGAAGAAGATGAGGCCAAAACAGCGTTCATAACACCTTACGGCGTGTTTTGTTACAGAATAATGCCTTTCGGTTTAAAAAACGCGGGAGCAACATACCAGAGGATGATGCAGAAGTGTCTGGCGACACAGATCGGGAAAATGTGCAAGTGTACATCAACGATGTCGTCATAACGTCAAAAGAGGGGGCAACACTGATCGAGGATCTCAAGGAAACCTTCGACAACCTCAACAAATTCTGCCTCAAGCTGAACCCGACGAAGTGTTCCTTTGGCGTCCCGAGCGGGGAGAACTTCTGGGATTTTTAGTCTCAGCAAGAGGGATTGAAGCAAATCCCGACAAAATACAAGCTATCATAACAATGAGGAAGCCAACAAAGTTGAAAGAAATACGAGCGGCTAAGCCGGGCGAGTCGCGGCTTTGAGCGGATTCGTCGCCGGGTTGGGAGAAAAGCGTTACCATTTTACGCTCTAATAAAGCAAGGAGATAAATTCCGAGTGGAACGAAGAGGCCGATAGAGCCTTCGAGGATTTGAAGCGCACAATCTCGACACCACCAATTACGGTGGCGCCGAAGGAAAAGGAACCTCTCCTAGCTGTATATTGCAGCCACGCCCCAAGTGGTGAGCACGGTGCTAGTTGTCGAAAGAGAAGAAGAAGGAAAACTCCACGGAGTACAGAGGCCAGTATACTTCATCAGCGAAGTTTTATCGCCATCAAAACAAAGGTACCCTCAGTACCAAAAGCTAGCATATGGAGTGCTCACAACAGCACGAAAACTGCGCCACTATTTTTCGGCACACCCGATCATAGTGGTCAATGAAGCTCCCTTGTCAAATATACTAAACAATCCAGAAGCTACGGGTCGTGTCTCCCTTTGGGGGATAGAACTTTCCCCTCGGGACATCACGTATGAAAAAAGAAAAGCAATCAAGTCGCAAGTTCTGCCGGACTTCATCGCAGAATGGATGGAGTTGCAAAACACAGGACCTCCAGATTTGTCGAGAACCTGGACCATGAACTTTGATGGGTCCAAAAGACTAGAAGGAGGCTGGCGCGGGAGTAGTACTCATATCACCTGAAGGCGACAAGTTGAAGTACATCCTTCGGATGACGTTCCCTAACGCATCTAATAATGAAGCAGAATATGAAGCCCTCATACACGGGATGAAGATGGCGAAAGCTTGCGGTGCAACTCGATTAAAAATATTTGGCGACTCACAATTGGTGGCTCAGCAAGTCATGAACCAATGTGACGCAGTCAATGATAGCATGATGGCATACAAGGAGGTTTACAACGAGCTCGAAAAGTTGTTTGATGGATGCGAAGTAAATCATATTAGCAGATTGAGCAATGACGAAGCCGACGTCCTTGCAAACATCGGGTCGCAATGCCTTGCAGTTCCGCCAGGTGTATTTTGGGAAGAGATAACAGAGAGATCTACAAAATCGACAAAATCAAAAAAGAAGGAGAAGAAACCCTCGGGGGCTACCAAGGAAAAGCAAGAGGAAGAAGAAGAAGAAGATCGGGACCTGGTCATGGTGATACGGATACCATGGATGCGGACGTACATATCGTACATCCTCGGGAAAGAAATACCCGATGATCCGAGTTGAGGGCAAGACGAGTAATTCGACGCTCCAAAGCTTTCACGGTGGTCAAAGGAGAATTGTACAAGCGAAGTATTTCAGGCGTCCTGCAGAGATGTGTCACACCTGAAGAAGGAAGAATAATTTTGAAGGATGTACACGAAGGAATATGTGGCCACCACGCAAGTAGTCGAGCTATTGCAGCCAAGGTTTTCGGGCAGGATTCTGCTGGTTGACGAGCAATCGAGGACGCTAAGGAAATAGTAAGAACTTGCGACGCGTGTCAAAGGTTTGCCGCAAAACCCCACTCCCCAGCAGCGGAACTAACACCAATACCATTGTCATGGCCCTTTGCCCAATGGGGACTTGATATGGTGGGCAAGTTACACAAATCCTGGCCAGGAGGAAAGGAGTACATGCTAGTAGCTGTCGACAAATTTACAAAGTGGATAGAAGCGAAGCCGATAAATTCACCGGATGGAGCATCCGCGATAAAATTCATAAAAGGACTCGTCTTCAGATTTGGAGTGCCCCACAGCATCGTCACAGACAATGGCAGTAACTTCACATCCCACGAATTCAAAGATTATTGCAAAGAAGTGGGTATCCAGTTGCACTTCGCGTCAGTTGCACACCCTCAAACCAATGGGCAAGTCGAGAAAGCCAATGGCATCATCTGCAATGGCATCAAGAAACGCCTGTTAGGACCACTGGAAAAAGCTCGACATACCTGGCCAGAAGAACTACCAAGTGTGTTGTGGAGCATCCGAACAACACCAAATACAGCGACACGAGGAGACACCGTTTTCCTGGTCCATGGAGCGAGAGCGATACTACTAATAGAAATAGAGCACGACTCCCCCGAGTCACGAGTATAATGAAGAAACTTCCAAGATAGCATTGGAAGACGACGTCGACGCACTCGACGAAGCTCGAGACGAGGTACTATCAAGGGTAACCAAATACCAACAGGACTTGAAGAATTACCACAGTCGACGTTTGCGGCCAAGATCTTTTCAGGTGGGAGACCTAGTTCTTCGGCTCACGCAAAAAAGTCATGAAAAACTCGAGTCACCATGGCTTGGCCCTTACATTGTCACGGAAGTAATCGGAGGAGGAGCATACGGGATAAAGGACAAGAAGACGGGGGTGGAGGAGCAAAACCCACTGGAACGTGGCGCAACTCGGGCGGTTCTACGCCTAGAGTCGAAATATAGTCCTTGTAAAACTTCAATGTCTTGAAACGCCCGCGAGTTTTCAGACGCACTCTTTTCCTTTTTCGGGGCACCGAGTGGGGCCGAGAAAGGTTTTTAATGAGGCGGGCTCGCGGTGCTGCAATATAATAAAGATAGTGTCAATATAACCTTTCTTTATCGACATGCTCAAAGTCTTTGACCCGACGAATTTCAATATAGTTCATCGACAAAGAAAAGCCTTGCCTTGGTACTAAAATACCTCGTGAGTCAACGAAAATACAAAATAGTACTCAATAAAGAAGCTCGGGGGCTGATATTCGCCATCAATACATATTAAATAAATGCCTTGGTTCAAAACCTCGCAATATACAAATACAGTAAATAGCTACCGAAACATTCGGGAGCTAGACAAATATAGAAATATAATGATTGCTTCACAATATAATCACAATCATGGGTTACAAAGAAGAGTTATCTACAAAGGAAGATAATTAGTCTTGATTCAGTATGTCATCAAGGGTAATTCTGTTTTCTTCAGGAGCAGCGCCAAGAAAATCAGCATAATGACCATCGGCAAAAAAGTCGGCATCCATCCGAAGAAGGTCTTCAATCATTTCTTCGGCTACAGGCGAAACCTTCGTGTTAATTCGGTCGACACCAACTCTTCGGCGCTTTACTTTCTGATGAACTTTCGCAACAACTTGGGTCAGGTCAAGATTTGAGTGACAGATCTGAAGCATGATAAGAGCAAATCTGGCGCCAGCTACCAGTTGAGCTTTGACAAAATCATGGATCCTGTGGGCATCCTTGAATTTCTCCATTAACCCGGGAAGAGTCTTTGGTTGAACGTTCCGAGGAAACATGGAATTATAAACCATGGACAGGGTCTTGGTACAGAAGTCAAGAAAGTCGCGAGTTTGAGAAGTGCGATCCTGAAATCTGACAATTTGGCGGGTCCTCTCTGGGATAGCCCAAAACAAAGAACCATGATCAAGGGAAAGATTAACGAGGAGGTTCGTCCTAGTATTTACCCTCTCTTCTTCGGCAACAGCATCAGTAAAGGAACCTATTAAAACAACGAAGCAGAAAATTTTAAGAGACGTAGCATGAAGACGGAAGATATTGAGGTTGAAACAAGCATACCGACATATCCGCACTAGCTTCATTCATCAACTCGAGCATGAAATTTTCTCGAGTAGTCGCCTTTTCGGCCTCGGAAGCGGCGATTTCCTTGGCAGCCACGGCCTCACGAGCTTGCTGAAGTGCAATTTTTCGGCTTCGGATGACTTGCGAGATTTTTCCATCATCACAAGTGTTTGCTTCTTTGCATCGCGAAGGCTGCTGCCGAAGTTCATCCAATTCTCGCGGCAAGGAATCTTCGACAGGTGTAGCATCAGCAAGAGTTCTCTTTGAGCGAGAAGAAGAAGGCGAAACATTGGAAGGAGTGGAAGATGGAGTGTAGTTATCAAATACCAACTGAAATTTAAAAGACAACATCAATCAACAAGCAAAAGATAGAGTTTTCATTAATCTTTCAGAATAATTACAAAGGCCTTACAGTGGAGCTAACGAAGTACGTGTCGCCAAATAACTACTTTGGCGACAAGAGCAAAAGAAACAGAGAAATAAAAACAAAGAGGCATGCAACTAGACCTCCGGCCTTGATGAGCTAGGAGTCGAAGCTGGTTTGATCCCGAGATAAGCCAAGATTTTCTTCGTGTTGGGCTTGGCTGCCTTAATCAGGGACCTCCATCTGGATTGCTCTATTTGCTCGGTGTCACCAACTTTCGTCCAATCAACAGTCTGTTGGCTATCAGCAACTAGAGCAACAGTGCTTTCGACAGCAATCTTCATGTTCTCCTGACGCATCTTTAGTCCAAGATCTTCTGGTGAATTGAAAGTCTTGGCAAGGGTAAGGAAAGTCGAGGGCTCCTCTTTCTTCGGGAAGAAGTAGGGGAACAGCGCCGACAATCCTGCATTCGCATTGGCCACGCCTTCACGAATTTCAGACCCATGAAGCTCCAGATAAGTAAGTGCGTCAAGGAGAGGGTCATTGACGAGGATTCTCCGAGATCAAAATCTTGGTTTGTTTGGTACGCCAAGGAAACAAAACGTTGGTCAACAACAAGAAACAGCGGTTTTCATAAAAAATAGAAGGGATCAATAATATTACTGTAAGTGCGTCGACTTTGTGATTTCAAGCGCTTGAGGATCCCCTGCTCACGAGAAGCTTGTGCAGCTTTATGCTCGTTTAAGGCAGATTCAGCATCCTCAAGTTTTTTCTGCAGTTCCTCGACACTAGCAGCTTTTGCTTTGGCTTCATCAGCCTCGGCTTTGGCTTCGCTAGCAACAAGTTCGGCCTTCTTGCGAGCCGCCTCACTTTGCTCAAGTTTTTGAGCAAGTGCGTCGGCACGTTTGTTGGCCTCTGCAAGTTTCTCTATCGAGATATAAAAAAAGGGGAGAAGAAAGATCAAAAATCGTGACAAGCAACAGGAGCAAAAAGTCAAGAAAAAAACGGCAAGTATAAAGTTGTTACCTTCGGCTCTGCTAGCATACTCACGGTACCCAATAAATTGGGATCCGATTCGGAGAAGCTCTTTGATCATGGGCTGTTAAAGAAGAACATAGCAAGAGAAACATCGGCATGAAAAAGAGAGTGAAGGCGTGAAAAAGCAAAATAGGAAAAATATAGATATCGACAAACTTACATCATCTAAGAGCAAAGTCGACGAGCTGCCCAATTGAGGGGCAGGTTTATCAATTGTTTCAATCCTTGTCCTTTTTGGTGAAGGAGCAAGGGGGCTTGACGGCGGAGTTGTGGTGACGATGTTTTGTTGAGGAGGCGAGGATTCTTCTCCTTCAACTAGCGTGTCTGAGGCAAGTACAGTATGTGACGTGCTTCTCCGAGGAGCCACGTCAACAGTTGGTACTTCTTCCTCGTCATCACTGTTGATCAAAAATCGGCAGCATAAAAAGTAAGACAAGATAAACACATCGAGTACAGAAAAAGGGAGAAATAAAGGTGACTTACGAGCTGACGAGGGATTCAATATAAGGATCATAAGCTGCCTTCGGATGAGAAGAAACAACTTTTTCAGCCTTAGAAGTGCCAGAATCCTCGGCATCATTCCTTTTCCTTTTGTTCCTTGGGGAAACAGCAGGAGGAAGGGATTGCGTCGACTCGCTGGCTTCAGATTCAACTTCTTTTTCATGGGAAGCCGCAGATTTGTGAGAACCCGCGACTTCACTTTCAGGAATAGAAGAGCCTTGGGTGTCTTCGGCAACGATAGCCTGTTCTTCGACTTCTCCACCCTCAGGAAGAGGAGGAAGGGAAGCCATAGTAGGATGGTTCTGCAAGAAAATAGCGACAAAAGAAAAAATTAGAGAGATATCAATACAATAAGATGCAAGGAAAGTTCGGAACAAGACAGAAACTCGAGAAGACAAAATACCTCGGGGAGAGGATTGGCGGAGCTGTATGGTTCCACGCGACAAGAGGAGGGAATAGGATCCTTCTTGGCCAAGCGGGAAACTCTTCGAATCAACTTCTCCAAGTCCTTTGCAGAAAGATCACTGGAGACTCTATTGGCGTCGTTTTCTCCGGAATACGTCCAAAGGGGATTTTTGCGAGCCTGAAGAGGCTGCACTCTAATCCTAAGGAAGTAGGCAGTGATTTGAACACCAGATAGTTCTTTGCCTCGAGTATTTTGAAGCTGATGAATACGAGACATAAGTGCTTCTGTCGCCTTTTTCTCTTCTTCGGAAGCTTCAGCGTCCCAGGAACGGCGGCGCTGAATTTTGGCACTTCCGTCGAAAGGGATTATGTTGTGTTCCACAGAGTTGGCACTTTCTTCGTGAATGTAGAGCCATCTTTTGCGCCATCCTTGGACAGAATCAGGAAACTTGACGTCGAAATAATCAACGTCAGTTCGGACACAGATAACAACGCCGCCTATGTTGTAGGTGGCGTTGTGGGAGCCATTGCGGCGGAGGCAGAAAATGCGTTTCCACAGAGCCCAATTAGGAGGGATTCCAAGGAAGCATTCGCACAGTGTGATAAAAATGGAAATGTGGAGGATGGAATTAGGGGTCAACTGGTGCAGTTGAATCCCGTAAACAAAAAGAAGGCCGCGGAGGAAATCGTGAATTGGGGCCGAAAGGCCGCGGATGAGGTGATCAACGAAACTAACCCGGTACTCCATTGGAGGGTTGGGGTAGCTTTCTTCGCTAGGAAAGCGGATGGCGTCTTCTTTCTTCATCAGGCCAAGCCTCTTCAGCATGTTGACGTCCTGGTTGGAGATTTTAGATCTCTCCCACTCAAGATCTTCGGCGGCCATCTTGGACTCTGGAGTGCTGTGGCGAGTGAGTCGCGTGCGCGGTGGCATCAACGGCAATGGAAAAAGCAATGTTCGTGAGTGCGGAAGATCAGAGAGAGTTGGGCGCAGGGGAAGTTTTTGCAAAGGGGGACAGATGTGCGGCGCAAGCGAAGGAGTGAACGGAGGTTGAAGAAAGGTTTATATAAGAATCAGGCGAATCAATGCACCGTTGGATGAAGAAATCGTGTGGTGAAAAAAGATCTTCTAGATAAAAGGGTAAAAAGGTATGTTTACTGAGATAGGCGTTACTGTACGTGCGCCAGAAAAAGCGGAGGACGTGTGTCCCCCACTTGCACGACGTGTCAACGTGGTGGAAACAATGGACCCACAAGGCAGAAAAATCACGACTATTAACAGAGATGAAGTAAATTTGGTTAAGGGAAGCATGCCGACAAGAAAAATAAAAGAAGATTGGCGACAGGAGAAGTTATTAAATACTTCGGGAGCCTTTGATCAAATACAAGTTTTTGCCCAAATGCTCGGGGGCTACTTCGATAGAAAGTAAAATTTCGAGTATGGCAATATAGAAATTGCGGGAGCCTACAACCAAGCACAAGTCCTTGGCTGTAGCCTCGGGGACTACTCCCATCGGGAGCGCTGTTCGCGCACCCGAGAGATAAAAAAAAAGAGAAGAAGAAGAGAGATCATATTGGGAAATAATGACAATATAGTGACAAGGTGGACTAAAATGTTGAGCCTACAACCAAGCACAAGTTTTTGGTTGTAGCCTCGGGGGCTACTCCCATCGGGAACGCTGTTCGCGTGCCCGATGAAATTAACAAAGAAAAGATAGAAAAGCAAGAGAGTATATTTCGAGTTATAATTAACTCTACATATACTCCCATCGGGAGAGCAATATAAGTCATATTTGACTCGATAAAATGTGCCATTCCAACAGCCGGAAAAGCACTCGACAATATATTCTCGAACGCCAAAGTTGCGATCAATTTACGAATGCCGCAAATTTGCGAAGGTAAGACCCCAGATCCGTTCTGCTGGGCATGGCACCGCCGAAGACTGCGCTCTGCTACTTTTATCCGTATCAACAGATACGAAGAAAAATCCTAATGGACGCGTTAGGTACTCGATAAATTTGACTGGGACTCGACAGAATGGTAAGACCTTAAGCGGCACCTGTCGAAGTTTACACCAGTATCCCGGAATCATGTCCAGGGACGTGATCTCGAAGTAGGTTTTTGCGGATTGCCACTAGAGCGAGTTAACTAGTACACGATCCGTCGGATGAACTAGCCCCAACTACCGGTATCCCTGTACAATATAGAATTTTATGTGAAGAAATATAAAAAAGTTAAAGCTCTCGAGTAAAAATAAACGGTAGAGATTTTCCCCGATTCTACGATTCAAGCAAAATCTCGGGGGCTACTGACATAGGCATCCCAAATGGGCTGCCGAAGATAGTACCCGGGGTTTACTGAAGGCCCAATACCCGAAGAATAAAGAAGATTCGGGAGCCCAAGATATATTAAGGAAAGTTAGAGTTGTAATAGGAAGTGTTATTTGTAAATCTGGCGAGATGAGTTAGATACCGTCCCGGACTCTGTAACTTGTACAAAACAAAACCCTCGGCTCCGCCTCCTATATTAAGGAGGAGTCGAGGGACGAAGAGGCAATCGAATCATTATTACAAACCCTAGTTTTCATAATCATCGAGTACTTTTCGGCTGAAACCTTCGAGATCTACTTGCCCTCTACTTCTAACTAAACCCTAGCCTACAATCCATAGGCATTGACAAGTTGATACCTTGTCAATACGTCCATTTTGCATCACTATTTTATATCATAATTTACTGTTATTCATTGATATATTTCATATTTAGAGGTGATACTTATGTTATTTCATCTATTTTGCATGTTTCATGATTATTGGAGGATCGCGCAATGGAGTCGGGATTCTGCTGGAAAAGCGCCGTCGGAATGCAATATTTCGGAAGATCAACAATTGACGGAAATTATATGAAAAATCCTATTTTTCCGGAAGACGAAGAGAGCCAAAAGGAGGTGCTTGAGGAGGGCCGCCATGGGCCCCCCTCACAGGCCGGCGCGGGCCCGGGCCCGGTCGCGCCGCCTTGTGGGGAGGGGGCCCACGGCCCCCTGCGGCCTCCTCTCTCCGCGCGTACTTCTTCGTGCCGAAAACCTAAGCTCCGGAGGATAGTCGCGAAGAGTCACGGCCGCCTCGCGGGGTGGAAAACACCGGAGAGAAAAGAGCTCTCCCGGCGGGCTGAAATCTGCCGGGAAATTCCCTCCGGAGGGGAAATCGACGCCATCGTCACCGTCATCGAGCTGGACATCATCTCCATCATCATCATCACCATCATCTCCATCATCATCACCGCCGTCTCCACCGCTGCACATCGTCACCGCTGTAACAATTTGGGTTGGATCTTGATTGTTTGATAGGGGAAACTCTCCCGGTATTGATTTCTACTTGTTATTGATGCTATTGAGTGAAACCATTGAACCAAGGTTTATGTTCAGATTGTTATTCATCATCATATCACCTCTGATCATGTTCCATATGATGTCTCGTGAGTAGTTCGTTTAGTTCTTGAGGACATGGGTGAAGTCTAAATGTTAGTAGTGAATTATGGTTGAGTAATATTCAATGTTATGATATTTAAGTTGTGGTGTTATTCTTCTAGTGGTGTCATGTGAACGTCGACTACATGATACTTCACCTTTTATGGGCCTAGGGGAATACATCTTGTATTCGTTTGCCAATTGCGGGGTTGCCGGAGTGACGAAACCCGAACCCCCGTTGGTATATCGATGCAGGAGGGATAGCAAGATCTCAGAGTTTAAGACTGTGGTTAGATTTATCTTAATTACTTTCTTGTAGTTGCGGATGCTTGCAAGGGGTATAATCACAAGTATGTATTAGTCCTAGGAAGGGCGGTGCATTAGCATAGGTTCACCCACACAACACTTATCGAAACAATGAAGATTAATTAGCTATATGAAGCGAAAGCACTAGACTAAATTCCCGTGTGTCCTCAAGAACGTTTGATCATTATAAGTAAACAAACCGGCTTGTCCTTTGTGCTAAAAAGGATTGGGCCACTCGCTGCAATTATTTCTCTCGCACTTTACTTACTCGTACTTTGTTCAACTGCAACATCAAAACCCCCTGAATACTTGTCTGTGAGCATTACAGTGAATCCTTCATCGAAACTGTTTGTCAACACCTTCTGCTCCTCGTTGGGTTCGACACTCTTACTTATTGAAAATACTATGATACACCCCCTATACTTGTGGGTCATCATGGTCCCAGACCTTGAGGAGGAGCAGTACGAGATCCGTCCCCATCACCGCCTGCTCGGTGATGCCGAGGCGAGGAAGGAAGGAGAGGGTTGCGCCGCCGCCCCCATCCCTTCCCGCCCGACGAGGCCGTTGAGAGGAATTGAGGAGAAAATGCGCCACGAGAACAGGGCCATGTCGCCGCCGCCATCACCGCCCGCCCGGCGAGAGGGCCGCGCCGCCATCATCCCCCAAGTGCTGGGGCCATCCCCCTAGTGCGGAGGCGATCCTCCATCTGCCGCACCAGGGGACCTCGCGAGGAACCCCGCCGCCCCCGTCACCGGCCGCGCCAGGCTTCGCCGGCGGCGGTCTCAGGGGCGACGAGGAGGGGAGGGGAAGTCAGTGGAGGCGACGGCTAGGGTTTCCGCCCCGAGTAGGAGGGGAGGGGGATGGGAAGTCGGTGGCGGCGGCTAGATGTGTCAGTTGATAATAATAAAATGATTTGGAAGACGAAGATTCCGCTAAAAACTAAGGTTTTTTGCATTATATCTTCGTCCGGTGTTATACTCACCAAAAATAACCTTGCTAAGCGGAATTGGCATGTATGTAAAAAGTGTGTCTTTTGTTACTAGGACGCGCCTATTAAACACTCTTTCTTCCAATGCAAGTTTGCTAGGTCTATATAGTCAATCATCCCCTCCGATTTATATTAATTGACTCCAATATTGATGTATCTAGAACTGAAATGTGTCTAGATACATTCATATTAGAGTCAATTAATATGAACCGGAGGGAGTAGATATGTTCTACCTTATACCTATCATGTAGCGTTGGCAAATATTTTTGGCAATTGGCTAAATAGGGTGGATCATAGGTTTAAGTTACTTATTAAGGTGGGAGAGATTCCATCAATTTGGTTACTATAGTTATGTAGAAATGATAAGGTTTTAATGCTAAAATCATCTTTCATGCATGTTATCTACCAGTGCACAGCTATGCTCTGTTCATGGTTGTCTCTACAACGTGTGAAGCATCACGATCTATTTATGGAGGTATCTACACGATTGGAAGATACATCGACGAAACTTTTTTTCCCAACATGGACGGCTATGTAATCTACGGGTTGACCATTCATTTAGAGTGACGTCTTAGATTGTTGTGATCCTTTCTTTTGTAATTTGGTTTTTTTACTTTTGTTTAGTCAGTACTTTCTGATTCACTACGCGGATAA
This sequence comes from Lolium rigidum, assembly GCF_022539505.1. NCBI lineage: Eukaryota > Viridiplantae > Streptophyta > Magnoliopsida > Poales > Poaceae > Lolium > Lolium rigidum. The sequence continues at coordinate 284,693,403 of NC_061509.1, forward strand.
TGTGCATCCCCGTTATGCAGAGGCCGAGTGTGTAATGTTTAAACCTTTTGAGTAATAAAGCGTCTATTATCGAGAGAAAAAATCTAGCTCCTCTGCTTCTTCTAAAATTTCTATAAAGAAAATATGACTCTCAAGGATGAATAATTCTGATAGTCAAATCATCTTGCACAAGCCAAGCTTTGAGTGGTTCAGGACCATGCCACTGTGGCTAAAGCGACTGTGAAGGGGACTGACTAAGGAAACATAGCTCTCAGATGCACCAAATGGAGTTGCTGCTAGAGTAGTAGAGTACCATACTCAGTGGCGTGTCAGCAGCCTACAACAGGAGAAGTTGCTCCAGTTGGTTATGTGCCCCTGATTAGAGAAATAGGAGGAAGACAATTTGGATTGCTGTTTTGTAACAAGAAGTTGGTGGTATGTAGTGTCGGCGCATGTGCTGGTTACCATCATGGAAGATGTCGTTGGCTCTCGAGTCTGTCAAGTTTGGTTCTCTCATCTAGACCGTGTCAAGATTGTGATGTCATAGTCTTCACCGGCTTGTTAATGTGCTGGGTCTCCGACGTGGATTTGGTGGAGCGGAGAAGACGATTGTTCAGCGACTGTTGCAGGAGCAGTAAATGAACTCTTTCGCGCAGGCATCACACCAGTAGACAGACTGCAGCGTCTAGAAGCTCGTCACATGAATATTCTTCCAAAATATCCTCTAGAAGTTTTGCTTGTGACTGAGACTGTGATAGCGCAGCGCATGAATGAACTGGCAGCACACTTGTAAACCTGTAAGCTATTTCAAGGCAGAACTTAATCATGTTAAGCAGTGTTGTATATCTTTGCATTAAGGAAACAAGTTTGCAATGTGCTTCGGCGCATGTTCTAGCTACAAATACAATCATTGATTCGAAGCCCATTTACGCCCTCCAGATCCCTTATTTTGATTCTCTCATCCGGTTATTCATCTCCACGCAAAGGAAATGCCTGTCATGATCGCATGATTTAGCCAAATCACATAATTAGCAGCTGTCGAAAACCTTGAGCGATCGAGGACCACCGCCGCAACTGAAGCAATTGTGAGGAGTTGCTGGTCTTCAGGGCAAAACTAATAGTGTTGAGCACTAAAGATCATTGCTCCAATCAGTTCAGTCCCTGGGTCTCAAAAAAAAACTGAGAAGAGATATATTTAGTATTTTAAAAAATGGTTGCAATATGCAATTATGCATTGTGGGCGCCTGTCCTGGCTGCCAACTTGGCCTCTATCGTACCCTTCAAGTATCATGACTCATCTCAGGACAAGTCACAGAAGAGGTAAGGCGCTATAGCCAGTGAAGGAACAAACTATTTCAAGCCAGGTTTTCGCGAGGCAAGCACCGTGGAAGATATCTTTGGTTCAGGTCTCTAAGTTTCATCCTCTACTTCATCACTGCTGCATAATCTAGATAATTACATCATCTGGGAGAAGCCACAAACCGTCAATAGTTCGATCTCGTTGGTTAAGGAAACAGATGCACCAAATTTAGTTGGTACTTGGTAGTGTCAGCAGACTAGAGCAACAGATGTTGCTTTGATTGGAAGAGATGAACCAGTACCAACCAGTAGCAGAGCGGAGGGGATGTAGAATTTCTAAGCCTGGATCGGTTGTTTATTTTATATTTTTGATGAAGGGAATATATGGAGGTGGCGTTTTGGCTCATAGGAGCAAATGCTCCTATTATACAAAATAATTAAAAAACAATTTTAAAAAGTCAAAAAATTCTGACATAAATTTTTTGTTGTACATCGTGACAATCTATGTTAGTGCACAAGTTTTCATAGAGAAACAACATTTTATGTGGCGTGTACAAAAAGGACAAAAAAATGTCCTGTACGTAGTCGTGTTATAGCATCAAAATTTGTCTTTTTTACTGGAGCCACAAATTTTTATAGTTTTTTTTTTGAAAACTTATGTACGAACATAAAATGTGTAGATGTACATGAAAAATTTTAGTTTAGAATTTTTTGACACTTCGAAATGTTGATTCACATAATGGGAGCAAATGCTCCTATGAGCTAAAGTGAATATCCCGGAATATATTCATATCAAAAGATATCAATTACACTCAGTTTCTGCAACAACGCAATACCCTACTGGTAGTACGGATGCACACAGCCAAAAAAGGAAAAAAAAACTAAGAAAATAAAAATCCCGCTATGGTATTCCAGTCCTAGCGAGCAGCAATACATCCACCACCAAGACAACACCTGAACTCCAGGTTCTCCATAAGCGACACTTCCAAGAAGGAAACATTGCACAAGCGTTGTTATCGTCCGATCAAAGATCTTAGGTTTTCACCCTGAAGATAGTCCTCACTCTCAAAATAATGCCTCCAACAAGGTCATTGCCGGGCACAACCAATTAAGGTCGGACCTTGGATTTTCACCCATAGAGGTAGGACTCGAACTCCACCTGTGTTTCCGCCCCACTTGCATATCGCTGCTGCGAAACCCGGAGCACCAAGCAAATCCCTCAACAACACAAAGACTTGAACATCCATTGCTAGCACTTCCATCCTGCCATCATGGTATTCTCCGCTTCTAACTTCGCCATGGAACGAATGTCTCCATATAGCAAGAAAGATTCGCACCACTCCCTCCAGAACCAAATTGCCGGAATAAAAGTATGGGTGCGCACGACCGAATACCTCCTGGTCCAGACAAACTCCGAGCGAGAATATGCGCTGTTACATCCGATGGAGCCTTCCGGAACCCCCCACATCGATCAGATCAAGAAGTGTTGACATAAGGAAGATCTTCATCTTCGCACAAGAGGGATCCTAGAACCGCAACCTTTATTCATCTGAACCAGCAGTCCCTTCACCACCGACAAGTTACCGACGAGCGAGAAGGAGAAGGCCGACCTCCAAGCGCGAGCCCGAGAGATTAGCCCGAACGACACACGCATCGATGAACGGGATCAAACCCAAGATGGGAAATCGAGCCGCCACGGGACCGCGCGCCGCCTCGCCTCCGCACCGCCGTCTGCCGGTGCGCCGCCGGTGCCGCACTCGACGAGCGCCACCGCCACACTCCCCGGTCTCCACCTGCACAGCCATGGCGTCAACCCTCCCGCGTGAAGAAGGATCGACGGTCGCGCCTTCCTGCCCTTCGTCGTCGACATCCAGGCTTGGCCACCACCGCTGGACCCGGCGGCGGCAGCCGGCCATCAAGGAGGAGAATGGGATCTCGGGCGGCTAGGGTTTCTGGGGGCCTCTGGAGCCGCCCTCACGCGAGCGGCCCCAGCCCAGGAGACGCGCAATCGGATCGCTTGCGGGCGACGGCGGAGACGATCGGCCGGCTGCTTGTTGGTTCCGCTCCGCGTCCGACCGAGTAGGTCGGACGCACAGACTGTAAGATTGAGTGGATTGCATGTGTTAGTCAATAATTGCTCAACAGAAATATAGTTGGACATCAAGGTTACAGTAGATAATGCTACTCCGATCACCTCAAAGTACTGAAGTATCATCCTGCATCAATTTTTTTTCAATACAAGACACTTTGTTAAATTTAATAGTTTGCATCACGCCGATAATATAATCCGATAGAACTTCAAGCAGCCGCTTAAGAAAAATATAACATAAGTCGACACAATATAAACCGAGGTAAATAAGAGCCCTGTCAAATGGTCTTGGCTCATTTGCCTATCACATCATCTAGTAGAAGCCATTAGTAATGATTTTGTGCTGTAAAGATGCTTGTGCGCAGAGAATAAACTGACACCACACATGCAATGCAGAAGGGCACAGTGGTGGTAATAGATTGTGCTGTGTTGAGCACATCGGATGGATATTCAGTTGGCATCTGGACTTCTGGAGTCGACAACTACGTCAGATACCCTCATGTATGTTCTTGCCTGTGATTATAACCAGCAGCAGCTGGAGGTCTTTTTAGGGGAACACTCATCGTGTTGAACACTGAAGATTAGAAAAAACAGGAGGAGGACTGTTTGTATCACTGTCTTTTAACAAGAAGTTGGTACTTGGTAGTATGTATTGTCGGCGCATGTGCTTGTTACAATCATGGAAGATGACTTTGGCTATGAGGTCTCTTTGTTGAATTCTCTCTTCTGAATCATGTGCTCCATCTCCAAAAAAAAGTCAAGAAAATATGTCTCCCAACTCTCAAGGCTGCATAGTTTTGATAATCGCATCATCTAGCAGAAGCCAAACCACTGCGGCTGAAGCAAGTGTTCAACGGAGAGCCACGCGATCAAAATGCCGTCGGTGGGCTTTCCGATGTTGGGTGGTTGTCGCCGCATAGCTGGGCTGTAAGATAGGGCTGCAGTTTCTGACCATCCCAAAATTTCTGATTTGGTTCCTCCGTCTCTCCGACTGCAACGCGCCTGCCCCTGCCAGGCCCGACACCCTTGCCCCCTTGGCCGCGGACCTGCAGGGACGACGCGGGTCGCGGGGCACGTCGGGATGTCTCTCTCCAAGGCGCTCGCGGCACCACCACGCTGGGGCCTTTCGTGCTCGCGTTCTCTGCGTCTTCCCGGTGGATACTCTGCTGGAGGGGATTTTCATCACGGTACCCATTATTTATCTTTTTTTTTGGAAAAGAACTCTAGCATTAGGAGAAACATGAAGAGTACAGAGCACCCTAACAAAAAAGAAAAAATACCAAAGACAATCTTGAGATGTCCTTCGGCTTCAACGTGTGTCGTCGCCGCCGCTCCTCCCTGAATTGGCTTGACGTTGTTGGTTCCGTAGTAGAGGTCGCTGAATAGGTCAAGAAGAACAGATCCGCCCCGAAAATGAAGAAGAAGGAATAACCACCGATAAAGCTTTATGGAGATCCGGAGATCCCATAAGAAGTCTTCAAAAACAACAATACTCCTATAAACTTCTCGATGTCGTCAGTCGAGATAGGGCTGAAAACCAGCCAGACTTTATTAGAGACCGCCACCGCCACCACCTAAGCATCACCACGCCAAACCTTAACCCTAAAACCGAAATAAAGAAGCCCTCCCGTCGACAGGGACCGAGATCCACCCTACCTCCATGGCCCGAAGGCAAATTGAGGAAGGTCGGCGGCGCCGACGAGAGGCGGCCCAGGAACCCTAATGGCCTCCTTGCCTCTCTGGAGACGCACCCACGGTACCTGTTATTTTGAGGATAGTGTGGTCGGTTGCTACTGTGCTCCTATGTTCTGTCAACTGCACTAGTATTGCGTCAGTTAACTGCACTGCACACATATCCTCACCTGTTCTGAAACATTTTCAGCTTTGCTACTTATTGCTTGCTCACAAATCCTCACCCTACTGTCCAATACATCAAATTGTACATTTCAGGAGCTCAATACATTACGTTTCGTTTTATGACCAATCGTTTAGTATGGTGTGCTACATTCTGAATAAATACTTGTTATTTATGCCTACTTTGTGGTGTGCCTCATGTAACAGTCAAGGACAATTGGGTATTTTTGTCCTGTCAGCTGGTTTTAGATCATATATCCCAAGTTCCCGACGGAGAGATCGGTAGACTTTCACAGACTTCAGTTTCAGCAAATCTTGAGAATTGAGATTCTCAAATCCGCCAACAGAAAATAATATCACCCCATCGGAACATACCTTGTTATATTTAATATGGCATCTGTTTATTGATCCTGCTTTGCTGCATGTAGTGAGAATGTGGGAGAAAACAGATTACATATCTTGCTAATTAAGGACCTCCAGATTGTCAGCCCGAAGAGCTGTCACGGTCTCACCGAGAGGGTTAGCTTTGTACGGGAATCCATTTTTGCAAACCATTTCGGAAGCTCAACCATAGATGACTCATCATGAATTACCAAGGCACCGAGGGAGAGGCCATGTGCCCATGCAAGTACTCCATGGAGTACTTTAATTCCGTGAAATTACGATCCTGCTCGATGATAATCTTGTAAATGGTGAGTTTTTGTGAACCTTTCCATCCACGGAGGTCATATAAATTTGTACCTTCCCCATCTCAATACCTCAGAGTATAGGAAGAGCGTCCATGTTTTTCCCCATCCCCGCAGGAAGCTTCAATGCCTTGTTCGTTCTTTTTTTTTCTCGAAATGGGAGCTTAAAGCCCCGGCCTCTGCATCTAGAAGATGCACAAAGCCGTTTTATTAAAGCATAGTTGTAGAGTATCAAGCATCCAGTACTGAACTACTGATATTACACCCCGCTCACGGGTCAATCAAAGTGGCTGTAAAAATCAGCCAAAGAAAAAGAGATGAAAGCATGTGAAATCTAATTGACATCTTCAATGCGTCTAGATTGCAACCAGCCACCCTGGCTGCAGATAGCCCGAACGACCGCCATCAAACGATTGCATCCGGTATCCAAAGGTTCCCGCTGCTCCACAGGGAGGAGGTATGACCATAGGTGAATCAATGAAGCCGCCCTGTGAATAACCTGTAAGAAATTTGGATTAGCACACCTATTAAAAACAACCTCATTCCGACAATTCCAAATTGTCCAAACTAAAGCACAAACCCCAATGCGGATTCGTTCCTTTGTTTTTTTATCAATCCCATTTAACCAATTACCAAACAAATTAGTTATATTCATGGGTGGAGGTATATTAAAGGTAAAATGCAGATGGCAGTTAAACACTTGTTAACACCAAATATGTTCGTTCTTTTGTTAACACCAAATATGTTAAACACTTGTTCAAGCTTGCAGATGGCAGTTTGAGAAATCAGGACAGTTCTCTGTTCGAAGTGCATACAAGCTAGCTCTCAACGAGAAAATGGGTATAAAGGCGAGCAACAGCTCCGGTATAAGTGGTGATCGAAACTTGTGGTAAAACATTTGGCAGGCGAATGTACCACCGAAGGTAAAGGTGTTTTCCTGGAAACTAGCGACTCACTCCCTTGCTGTGCAGGAAAACCGCAATCGACGTATTCCTAATTTAATCCCAACATGCCATATCTGTGTTATGGATGTTGAAACTGGTCATCATGCAGTCATGATCTGTACGACTGCAGCAGCCCTCCGACAAGAGCTCAGGAAACTCCGGTCTCTACCTTCTGATTATGCTATGAGATATACATGCAAAGACTGGGTACTTGTCCTTGTGGACAGCCTGAATGAAGATATGAAAGCGAAAGTTATGTTTTTATGGCGTGCCTGGCATCACCAAAATGACTGCATCTTCGGTAAAGGAGACGCAGGCATATCACACTCTGCAGTTTTTGTGAAGAACTACCATGACTCGATGCAGTTGATAAAGAATGGAGGAGCTGAAGTGGATAGAAAAGGTAAAATACCTGTGATGTACACTGCTGCAGTACAGAAAAAGACAGTTAAAGAAGATCAATTGGTGACTTGGGATAAACCAGATGATGGCTGGACAAAAGTCAATATCGATGCTAGTTTCTCGACAGAACAATCGTCTGGCTCATGGGGGGTTGTAGCAAGAGACCATGCTGGCATAGTCATAGCATCTGCTTGGGGTAGAATAGAACACTGCAGAGGTGCCCAGGTGTGTGAGGCAATATCCTGTTACGAAGGCCTGAAGCTTGCTATCAACGACACCAGTAACCGGATAATTATTGAAACAGGACTGTCAATCCCTGTTGTCTATCTTCAAGCCTGACAGCGAGGATAGGTCAGATACCAGATTCGTCGCAGATGATTTTAACCGTCTAGGAAAAAATGTCATTCTAGCTTAAAAGAGTAGAAACGCTAATAACTTAGCTCATGAGATCGCAAATTTTGCGAGTAGGGAGTTGTGTAATGGGATGTTGCAGGGTCAAGTTCCTTCCTGTGTGTCGGAACTGGCTATGCGCGAATGTAAGAATGCTTTTCATCTTGATAAATACATAATCCTTTTCAAAAAAGTAAGTTTGCAGATGGCTTTGGGAAGCTCCATAGTATTTGTTTCCCATATGTCAAGATTTTCCAAACACCGGAGATCTCTAATTCTTTCTGTGAGCTTTAGAATCTCTGTCCTTCAGAGGTTGAGATACTTTAGTAGAAGCATTCTGCATATCTCCTTAATATGATGCTATTTAAAATCTTTGCGACCTTAAAGATCCAGAATTTGCCAAAGCTTAAACTTGAATGAACTGGGAGGCAGTTTCTCCAAAGCTTAAACTCTATCTGTTCAATGAAAATAGACACGAATGCCCTTTGCGTTTTCTCGAAAAAATCTGTGGGGCCTCTGGATTGAAGAATGTTGTGATTTGACTGAAAACTGAAATATAAAAAGGATCAGATGTCCAACATTGTTTTGTATAGCATCAGAGTAGAAAGTTGTCACAAGTAAAAGTTGTGTTGCTGGCGAATATCAATCACACATGATGAATGCATAGATTAAAGCACATTGATTCTGCGGTATCTTGTTTCATCTTTCATATCATCTCTTGTCGAATCTGTCGTTTGTATAGATTTGTAGATAGATTCTCACGGTGATGTGCAATGTGACACTTGATAATGAGTCGAAATGACATAAGCTGCCTCCATTACATACGATTGACATAGAGGGGTATCGGCAAATCTCAGCCATCATGCCCTTCACAACGAAGAGGTATCGGCAAATCTCAACCGTCTTTGTGTTTTAATCCCTGGTGAGTTTGTAGGGGGCGGACCACTGAAGCAGAACCCTTCCTTTTTTTCCTGCACATAGTCTCAAAAACAATACAGTACAAAATATGTAGCTCCTTAACTGGCAGGATTTCACCACCCTAATTTTTTTTGAAGTAGGTTTATGCACTCTTGTATTCCTCTTCGTAATCTGAGTAATCAGAATAATAACCATATTGACGAGTCTTCGGTGGCTTCTTCCAATTCAGCCTTGAGGACACCACCCTTTCTTGCCGACAAGACGTAGCTGAGGATATTTACTGTGTCCCTTCCCATGTTTACCAGCCAAGCAAGCTGTTCCTGATGGCCTCGTCGATTTTTCCTTGGACACCACGATTTTGTGCACCGAAAGACCTTGGATGCTGCTTTCATCCCATTGCCAGCATCGCCAGGTTCTGACGGCCACTTTGACCATATAGTCTGTATCAACTTCAAATGTCAGTTCAAAATGAACTGATCCTTGGCCTGACCTTCTATTGTTGACTAGCTCAACCTCTCCTAAGAATGTGTTATAGCTAACCTTGATACGCTTTGCAAGGGACACTTCCATACGCAGGCGTTCGCCGTATGCACACCACGCAGGAATCTTTACTGTATGTTTCGTCGGAATTGTGGCATGCCTTGGAATGACCCGAATGAAAACATCTTCGGACTTGATTCCAACATAAAGTGGAATCATGTGTTCTCTCAGCTCCCTCTTATCTTCCAAAATAGGTGGTTGTAGACTTGTACTCCATTTTTCTATGCACTTACCTTTTCTGTGTACTTTTGTACTTCAGTTTTTGATATATTGGTATTCTGTACTTCACGTAGTTTATAGAAGAATTTTTTATACTTACTCCAAAAAAACTGAAAAAAAAGTATACAAAAAGGAAAAACGGAAGAAACGCATCCCGTACCCCCGTAGCAACATGCCTCGATTTGCTCAGAAATGTGACTGTACCGTGTACGGGACCTCTCGTGCACGTTGTGCCCATCGAATTCACATTGATTTCTACTTTAAGATTCGTGCTGCACCAAATTGTTGGGTTTCATTGTGTTTCACAAAATTTGGATCGGATTGATTTGCAATGAAACATGATGATTTCGTGCACGGGAGGTCCCATTCATGGTACTTTCGATGCTCTCTTGATTTGTTGAAGCTTCTCCGTGACTGGTTGCCGCACACTAGCGACCTTGGCAAAGGCCAGCCTCGTGATATCCCGTAAGATCAGTCTGAAATTTGAGAACAATATCTTTGCTAACATTTATCACATGGCCTATCAGATTTTGGGCCTAAACAGTTGAATACCTTCATTATTCTCTCTCTTTTCTAATAAGCCGGGCCATCACAACTTTTTGATTTGTTTGGGTATTCTTTTTTCCTTCCTGTGCGGACAAGCACAAGTTTATTTTGGGTAAACAATTAGCAGTTTTTAAATCACTTTTTCTATAAGAAAAGTGTTGAAGTGTATAAGTAGATTGCCTAGCTCTTTCCATCAGTTCGGACTTTTGGTTCAAGTGGCTAGTGCATGAAGCTTAACAAAAAGTACATAGTTCCCATGACCAACAAACAACTTTAAGTATAATGTTAGAATAAAGAAAGCTCAAAATTGTATGATAGAAAGAATTTGATAAGCAACTTGGTGAGCAGCAGTGGCCAAACAAGCTCTCAGTCTGAAATGATGGTGAGGCGCCACATGCACAACTTCCAAGGCATCTGTTCATCATACTCCATTTCACTTGTCTTCTTTTCTTCCAACTTTTTCTGCTTGGAACAAACGGGTGATGTTTTTATTATCATCTCTTCCAATTACAAGTCACCTTGGAAAGGCCTCCTCATCTTTTTTTGGTCCAAGACTGAACCAAAAGCAACTGCACACTCACAGAAAAAAGCACTACTTCCGAATTTCATATGGTTTGGGATTAGTGCTAAAGTTCTCTGTGATTAGTGGGGTCTAATTACTCTCAAGCGCCATAATAAGCTTGCCTTTTGTGTTTGCCCTTGTTTGACCAGTGACCACCTTCTTGACCAATTGAATCTTAACATATTCTTCTAATATACTAATACTTACAAAACACAAAGGGACAAAGCAGCCACAAACTAATGAAATTGGTTTCAACTTTTAGAGACAATCCCTTTGTATTCTGCAAATTTGGTCCCTCTGCCCATTGACTAATAATATAAACTTTGTAAAGGAAGATGACAAACACATCCAAAATTTGCGTAACTTCTCTTCTTCAGGTTTGCAAAAACAGATCTTTTCTGTGATTTAACTTCTCTTGTTTACCTTCAAGACACTGACAAGAACAAAACTTTGGCGGCCACCTAATCGCAGATGGCTAAGCATCCTAGGCTACACCTAACCATGTGCATGTGAAGATCATCTTATACTGACCCACATTAATCACGCGTCAAATCTACGGCTTTGCGCCGATCGATAAGAGGATGAACCACAAAAGTCACTGCCCTATGCACATTGTTTAAATCAGCTGTGCATCACCTTGCTTGAACTGTAGGTGTTCATGAAGAGAGAGACTCCAGATTTTGTAGCAAACCTCAGGCCCTGAATCAACTAAACAATGAGCTCATGTGCAGGTTCTTGCTTGCTTGATTGCATACAGCAGCTTTTGGCGACCTGAACAGTAGTAGCTAGCTGCTCGTTGGCTACGAAATTTGGCCCTTGATTAGCATTTAGCTTCTGACCTGAACTCGTACTAGTTAATTAGCCTATTGTAATGGATTCAGTGAACATGTGGAAGATGAAATAATTTGCAGAGTCCCAAGATGCTAGTCCTCCAAAACTTGCAGCAGTAGCACTGTTCTTATCTGATGACTGATTAAACTAGAGGATCACAGTGTCAGCAGTAGTATTTGGCATATCTACCCATCTCAATTATTGTCAGTAGAATGTCTAACCATTCCAATGGATTTGTACTATACTCATATTTTATCAGCGTGCTAGCTCAATGTGGTAGCATTGTTCTATTTGGAATCTGGAGTGACTAGAGTTCTTAATTATCAACGTGGTAGCATTGTAGATTGTACTGCTAGTAGCAGTAGGAGTAAACTAACTACTGCAACTACTACTGCTAACGTGGTCAGTCATCTAACTGCAGTCAACTGTACAATGAAATTAATCAACCATTGGGATCAGTGACCTTTCACCGTGTATATGTTTGTGTGCATCCATGCATTAGCATGAGTGACTAAGGTCAACATGTATGCAGAACATCACATACTTCAGCGAAAGGAAAAAAAAAAGTAAACGTGCTACTGAGCGGCTGTGCAGTTCATACATGTCTGTTATCAGGGGGGCAGCCTTTGTGCATGGCATGAAAAACTAGGATTATCAGCAGCAGCCTATGAGTTTATACAAGCCTAGCTATGAATGTATACAAGTGATTTTGGGGTCTCTAGATAGGGAAACTTGGTGGAAACTCAAAGTTGTGAACTAGTAATAACTCTTCCTTGTACTTTTGTGGTGCATTGTCAACCTTGCAAGTTTCCAACAACAAATAAGTCAAAGTTATTTTGATTTTTTTTTACTAAATGTAACAACATTCATAGAAAAATGAAAGGTTTAGACAGTAGAGTTGTGTTCATCATCCTGCTAGCCTGCAAGTGCATGGGTACATCTGAGCAAAGTTCAGAAGCGTTCAGTATCTAGTGCAGCTCATACTTCCACAGCATATATCTTGGCCAGCGATATCATTATCAAGACTTGCAATAAACTGCTTACACATAAGCTCTAATCAACTGATCATCAACCCAGACTTCCTCACTAATATATAATTATACGTAACATGTAGGATCAGAATTAACACTGATAAAAAGTTCAGTACAGGTTAATCAATTGCCCTCATCCATTCCGTTCTATCTCGACCTGGCGCCGCACGATTCCGTCCATCAGCATTCCGACGAGACCTGTGGGCGCGAAATGGATTTGATCCTTCTTCTACTGGGAGTAGTTGGAGCTTTGCATCATGGCCTGGGCTAGGTACTGGAGCTCCCCGGCATCCGTCTTGACGCCGCAATGTTGCTGCATCATCGACATGGAGACGTCTCCGCCCATGAGCTCCGGCAGAAGCGCGGCGCCGCCGCCGAAGCCGCCGCTGTTAGCGTCCTGCTGCCGGAGCATGGCGGCGATGCTGCTGCTGTCCGGCCACTGCTGCTGGTGGCTCATTGGCGAGGTGGTGCTCTGCACGCCGCACGCCAGCTGCGCCTTCGCCTGCATCAGCTGCGCCTGCAGGATCGCCACCTGTAATGCACAAGAAAATCATAAGCATTCGTCCATGGCTGTCGGAAGTGGCTAGCTGACTGATCGGAGATGAAGAAGTGACCGACCTGCTGCTGGAGCGCGAAGATCTGTGCGACGCAGCCATAGACGGGGTCGCGGAGCCTCGACTGGGCCTCATAGGTGATGGTGACGACGGCCTCACAGCGGTCGGCGGTGGGAAGGTGGGCGAGCAGCTTGGCAGCGTTGCTTGCGCCGAAGACCTTGTGGATGGCGGCGAACCGCGCCGCGCCCTGGTCGGTGCTGAAGTATGGCGCAAAGACACACTCTTGGACGCACCGTCGCCGCAGGAACTTGCAAGCCCCGCACGGCGACCCCGCGCCCGCTGCTCCAGCAACCGCGCCGGCATTAGTATTACCACCACACGCGGCCATGGCTAGCGTCCTAGCGAGCTAGAAGAACAAACAAGGATGGTCGAAGAAGAAGAAGGGAAGATGCGTGCTGCTCAACTGAAGCGACTGGCTGAGCGACTGTTACCAGGTGGTGCGAGTTGAGGTTGACGGTTGGATATTTATAGAGCCGGCCGGCGGGGTGGCTTGCTCGGTGAAGAAGGATGGTGCAAACGAAATGATCGACATGTAGGGCACTATGTCGGCTGAAAGGGAGCAAACGTGTAAATGCTGTGTTGAATAGAAGGACGACCCGGCCGGCTTCTTATCTTATCTTAGTAAATTAATCAGATTACCTTAGCTTAAGAAATAAAATATAAGTATAAATGTGCATGGCACTGCTCCATGAGGAATTGAGGATGGCCACCATGTGGTTTTTCTGAAAAATGTTTCATCACCTTTTGTTTGTTTGTCACACATATTCCGGTGCTGGTTGCGAATTAGGAGATGCTGAGACATACAAAGGGATCAATCAGTCACTAGTCAAACTTGCATCTGAAATACTCAGGTGAGTGTGTGCAGTGCGCACGAACGTACTACTGGCCGGGTGGCATGGATAAACAAAGCATTTAGCGCCGAACGGCCGCACTTTAGCTTGCAGATGGTCGACGACCGCCACTTGCACATATCTATCCCCATGGATTTATGCGGCGTTGGTGCTTAGCATCTCTCCAGAACATTCACCGGTACATAGATCGATTAAGAAAGCTCACAGAATGAGAAGTGACCATGTATAGGTATGAGCTTTTTTCTGAGTAGCTATGTACTAGTGGAGGAGTTTTTCTTTAGCAAATTAGCAATGTATAGATATGATCTTATACCCTTAAAAAACTACATATGTCTTTAGAAATTTATTAATAAAACGATTTTCTCCGTTCCATAAAAGTTGTCTTAGATTTGTAAAAAGCTAGATGTATCTACACGCTATTTAGTGTTCAGATATAAGGAGTATCTAATTAAGTTTAGAACACAAATCTAAGATAAGTTTCATGGAACAGAGGGAGTAGTATAGAAGAGTGACCTTTTATTACAGCAAACAAGTAGTCATGTTCAAGAAAGGCAGTGAAATTGCGAGGACAGGATGGAAAAGAGCATAACAAACGAAGTCTTATCGTTTTCGGCAGCATTTTGCTTGCAGTCGTGCTCTATGCCTCTATTTCCTCTCGCACGCATGCTCGTTTTGGCTTTTGCACTGGGTTTCAGACTCTCAGGTCGACCGGCCGTCTCGTTTTCTGCTCTCTTCCTTCCCCTGGTCATCTTCCCTGAGACCGAGACGCTCGACGACTCAGAATACATTCATTATCTCGCCAGCAACTGACAAACAAACCCAAAGCGCATTCACACGTTCGCACCAAGGTTGCACGCACGTACGAGCGCCCAGGATATCTGTGGCAATGAGATCACGCAGATCACATCATGAATTCACGAGCTTGAACGCACAAACGTTCCGCCCATGAAATCTGTGGCAATGAGATCACAGGAACGGGGATCACACACCTCATATCAATGAAAACGAATATCAAAGTATAAACCGCACGCTCGGTGTTGCATCTTCTTCATCAGTCACACAAGTCCACCCGTGCGCAACAGCTCAGGTGAACACCCGTCCTCGCGGAAAATCAGATCCCACCGGTTTTCCCTGAAACATACACTGCACCGCCTTCAGATGGCTACACCAGGGGAGCAGCGGAATCGTTGTTCTTCTTTCGGTCGGCGCAACGCCGCGATCATCAGACGGCACTGACTCGGTGCACTTGGTGGAGGCGGCGCGTGGAATTTTTTAGCCGAGCCACTGCGTGGCGCGGCGGTCTCCCGCACCGCCAACGGCACGCCGGATACTGATCTTCTCGTGGGAGTACTTCTCCTGGAGGCGCTCGAAGGCGTTCACGTCCAGCTTCCCGCTTGCAGACTTGCCGTGCTTGCGCCGGATCTGCTGCTCCTTGATCGAGTTCCACAGCTTCTCCACCGCCTCCCGCTGCCAGCACGTGAACCGGCCCACGTTGTCGTAGGCGTGCTTGCCCAGGATGTCGACGGTGGTCTGTGTCCTGACAAGCCAAAGAGCATTTACAGCCACAAACAAGCAAACAAACCGTAGTACATGGACGTGGCGCACATGCCAGGGTACTCACCACGGTGTCCTGTACCGCCGAGCAGCAATATCTAGACATTTAAGGAGGGCCTCGCGCCGTGACCTCAGATATCTCTTGGACTCCTCCTCAGCCGCTTTTCTGTTCAGTTCGTCAACCGCCTTCTCTCGAGCTCTCTCGGATTTCTTCGACTTGTGCTCAAGGAGATCATCTAGACCAAATGGATCAGATAATTCTTCTCCTGAGTTGGATGCTCCAGCATCTGTGTTGCTATCATCTGGCAGAGAGCTGATAACTGCAGTTGGCACTGTATCATCTGCTTTATTCTCGGTGGTGCCAGATTGGCTTTCAGCAACCGCAAGTGCTCTTGCTTCATCATTGTCATCGTCCGCTGTTGCTACTGGCAGGGCTGAGATGGCATCTTTGATCTTCCCTACAGCCTTTGAGAACTACAGAGTAAAACACCAGCACATTAGTCAAAGCACAAAGGCCCGTACAGCATAACGCATTATGGTAATGACATTTCTTAAGGGACATGGAGGTGGATAGCTATAGCAGCCATAGGATACAGCTATTTCATAATACAACTTTGATACTTGTGTTGAGAAAAATAAGCAAACATCTGAATTTCACCATAGCACACTTACCACAAAACTGTCATCGGTACTAAGGTCATTAGCCACCACTGCATGAAGCATCCATACATCAAACTGATTTTTCTGCTGTTGGTTGAAACACTGCACATCAACCAAAAGTTGTAAGTACATGCTACAATTGCTTCACCGAGTTGCACAGAAAGGAAGAAAGATATGACTCTGCCAACTATTGTTGTTTAAAAATAGTAGATAGTAGAAACTCCACCTCTGTTACACCCTGGGCAGCATTAAACAGCACCTGGTAATCTGCACGTACAGCAGGTTCATTACAAGCCCCCAGTGAAGACATTGCAGCCCCCAATACAGCAAAGAAGTGCCCGACTGTCTCTGGCTTGACACTTCCAGCCTCAATGAGCTGTAGGGCTAGTTTCGACGCCTTGCTGAATTTTGAAGGATTCCCTATGTGTGAAGTTATCTTCTGCATAGCTTCAATGATTTGCATTTCTGATGCATCGACATGAGTTCTGAAACGAAGGCGCTTCTCGGGAACTGCAAGAAAATATGGATGTTAGAACAGGACGATGTGGCAAGTAAAAGACCACTGTTATTGCTAGCAGAATTTATAGACTACAGAACATAAGAGAAAGTTTATTTGCAAAAATTCAGGAAAACATGTGGAGAACAGCTGGATGAACCAGAATCTTTAGAAAAATGGAGATAAGAAAATAATTTGTGTTTTCACCCATAAATATTGCCATAAGCACAGAGTTAGACATTCAGTGCTAGAGCTGCTACATAACTCTGATGTAAAACCGAGACGCTCAAGGTTTCACTTATTGAGGGTTAAGAGTAATAGTAGCCCAATACATCAGTGCCATCCATAGGGGTTAATGGTCAGAAATTAGATCATATTCCACGAATGCACCACACTACATAGCTTACTGAATACTACTACCTCAATTTTTTCAAAATTTCTATGTACTAGGCACACAAATTTAGAAAATTTGATACATCTTTATGGACGAGGTAGATAGGTCTAGCAAACAATACACAGAGAAATCCAGTGAACAAGGTTCTTACTTGGTACATAGCACAAACTTTACCAGGATGCACTAGTCTTCATTGAGTTACTTCAAGAGAGTAGCAAATCTTGGAAGCAAGCTAGAAACATGTTGACTCAAGCTTTAAAAGACATTCAGATTGGGACCATGGCAACTCATCTAAACCAGGTTAAGAGATTCGTATCTATGTAGCAACTGAACTAACCAAGCATCTTTTATATGGCTGTTTGTGGTGCATTCCAGGTTTGCTTATGCTCTGTTATTACCTACGACATACGTCTTGGAAAAAGAAGCTATAGTCACCTGAGTTTCCCATAATACATATCACATATGGTTAAGAGTTACAACTGTTTTTGGTCTTGTTCCGTGACATGGCAACAGGTTGAAGAAATTTACTCAGCTAAGTCGTTCAAGCCTTCTAGGTTGTGTGCAGTCGCTAGTATGAACTATGAAGCCATAAACAAGTGGAATTTGCAATTGCTTTGCTCTGACTGAACTCATTCTGTGACATGGGAAAAGTGAAAACCCTAATCCCCACCTAGAAATCCCCTCCTGTTACCAAAACTCGCATCTCGATCTCAACACAAAATTAAGCGACAACGCTACCATACTCTGTCCGCCAGCGCACCGTTCGAATGGAGACAGCATCCAGCTCCTAGGTAGCACCGAAAATAGAAGCAAATCGGCGCTAGAATCTACAGCAACACCAGTATAGACTCCATCTGAAGGCCGACTGCACGAGCACGGGCTCAGGCTTCGAAGCCGAAGCAGCAGCGAGCAAGCAAGCCATTGGAAGGGAGATGAACCGGCAGAGTAGGGAGCTTACCGCGTCCTTCGGCTGCAACATCGGCGGCGGCGGCGACGGGAGCGGCCGGTTGGGACGAGGAGGCAGCATCCGAGGAGGGTTTGCTGCGCTTGAGGGAGCTCTTCAGCGCGGAACGCCTCGGGGCCGGGGGCACCGGCGGAGGGGGCGGCGTGGGGGAGGCCGCACGATCTTCGCCGGCGGCGGTGGCTGGCGGCGGCAGGCCTTCGAAGAGGTCGTCGGACGCCATGTTTTTTTTTTTCTCTCTCGCGTGCTGATCGGCTAATTCTTCTGCTTTGTTCGGGCTGTCAAAGTAAAAAAATTTGCAGCGTTTGGGCCCAGCATAGAACAACATTTGGGTCGGATGTGAACCCGCGAGGCTTTGAAATAGATATGTTCTTTTTATTTTCCGCGGGAGAACCAAAACGTGCCCAATATAATGGACAGAGATTTGGTGCACATGGACACCAGTGATCTTGTTTTTAAAATAAATTAAAAATCATATTTTTTGAGTTTCAAAAAATTCTGAAAAACATATATGCATATAGCCAATAATGTATCCCACAAACATGTAAAATATCAATTTCAAATACTTTATATTTTAAGCTACACAAAAAAGACAAAAGTGCAGATCTAAGTAGTCATTTTCAAATCTACAAAAATATCTCAGATTTTGTTATTTTTGTCTAGCTCAAAGTAAAAAAGAATTTTGGGTTGAGATTTTCCATGATTGTGACATCTATCACTAACAATCTACAGAATTATTTTTCAGATTTTTTGATAACTAATAAATTTTTTTAATTTTTTTTAAATAGCAAGAGCACTGGAGCTCGGGAGCCAAATGTACTTTTCGCAATATAATCCTGAAAAACCATTGGAAAAGAAGTCCCTTTATATGGGGGCTCCTATTCACCGAGCTGGTTGGTGGCAGCGAACCCACCGCACATCCCCCCGGGCGTATATGGGCTCGACCCATTAAGCTGATCGTCCGCACATCCTAGGCGGGAGGCACTAGACCGGCACAGTAACTTTTCTCTCATTTCTTTCTTTTTTCTTCTGCTATTTCATTTCTGTTTTGCTGAATATGAACAAAATTTGAATCTAAACTTTCTGAAAATTTGAAAAAATTAGAATATGAACATTTTTCGAATTTCAATATTTTCGCATTTGAATTTTTTTGAACATATTTCAAATTTGAACGGTTTTCAAATTTGAACGGTTTTCATATTTGAACGGTTTTCAAATTTGAATTTTTTTGAATTTAAACGTTTTGTTTATATTTTCGCATTTGAAAAATATTTTGAATATATTTCAAATTTGAACAATTTTCAAATTTGACCAGTTTTCAGATTTGAACGGTTTTCAAATTTGAACATTTTTTAATTTAAACATTTTCTCAATTTGAACAATTTTTAAAAATTTAAATTTTCGAATTTGAAAAAATATAAACAAAACCGAAAACAGAAAAAAGGAAAGAAAAACAGAAAAAGAAACCAGAAAAGAAAAAAGAAAAAGGAAAAACGAACTACTACAGGCTAAACAGACACAAATGGGCCTGGCCCATACCCGACCAGGGGGTGTGCGGTGGCTGGTAGCCACCGACCTGGTCGGTGTATAGGTTTTGCCCTTTATATCCCCTCAAAATATAACCGTTTGGGGAAACGAGCAGTCCAGTCAAGACTAACGAAGAATAAGGGGATGCAAAGAATTCAAAGGATTCAGCTCTCTAAAATGATGTGATCAAGTTACCCAAATAAAATTTTCTCTTAATATTGCAGCTATCTATCTTATGTTTTTTCTTGCACATCCATCTTGTCCTTGATGCCAACGCTTCAAGCAGAATGCCGCACTTGATCATTGTTATTTCGTGAAGACCCAAAATTGCTTTCCCATACACCACTGTGGGATAGCTACATTGAAGCATATCTTCACATCTCCATTGTCCCCGATTGGATGGCCAGATTTGAGCATATGATTTTTTTAAGATGCTTATCTTGAACTAGCCCTTCACAAACTTGATGGCGATCATCACTTGGTGTCATCCTCTCGTGATCTATATGAGATCTTACTTTGATGCATGCCCATGGCAACATACGGGTAACCCACATATACTACACAAACAAACATATACTAAGCATAATTTACAAAGATTACCCTACCAGAAGATCACATGATCAAAAGTGGTGCACACTTTATGCTTGATGTGTTGACCAACTTAAATTCAATCTTCACTCTTAGTCTTGGTCAACCTTGTATCTCCACATGCTCTATCATAATATCTTGATTGCATCCTCTAAATCTTGGTCAACCATAGCTTAACTCATGAGACTGTCTTGGCACAGACTTAGAACCATATCTTGAATTCATCTCTTGAAATCAAACTCTCAAGATCTTGATCATATAATATTATTATACTGAAATCAATGATCATGATGCAAAGACCCAAGGTATACGTTTATCTTCACGACATCCGCACTTGAATCCAACACATGGACTGCAAGAAATACCTATAAAATATTCCTTCATATAAGCTCAATGAAAATATTAGTCCATAGGGATTATCGCTAATTACCAAAAAAACACGTAGGGGAAATATGTACCCTTACAACATCATGTGGAAAAGTTGTAGATGTTAAGAATATATGATACCCACAAATATAGGGGATCGCTGAAATCTTCAATAGGAAGTATTACCCAAATTTATAGTTCGACTCAAGGGGAACACAAGAATACCAATAAGACTTTAGCAATTGAGACTGAAAGACCGAGATGTCGCCTAGAGGGGGGGTGAATAGGCAATTACAAACTCTTGCGGATTTGTCTTGTATGAATGCGGAATTAAACTATCGTTTAGTTTACAAGCACAAACCCTAAATATGCTAAGCTCAACTAAGTGTGACAATAGCAACTAG
>NC_061509.1:284714207-284734705 GCF_022539505.1 Lolium rigidum
GAAGGCCAAGGTGTTATATCTTTACAAATGTAAACTAGATTATTGACTCTAGTGCAAGTGGGAGATCGAAGGAGATATGCCCTAGAGGCAATAATAAAGTGGTTATTATTTATATCTTTGTGTTTATGATAAATGTTTATATATCATGCTATAATTGTATTAACCGAAACATTAGTACATGTGTGATATGTAGACAACAAAGAAGTCCCTAGTATGCCTCTTAAACTAGCTTGTTGATTAATGGATGATTAGTTTCATAATCATGAACATTGGATGTTATTAATAACAAGGTTATATCATTGTATGAATGATGTAATGGACACACCCAATTAAGCATAGCATAAGATCACGTCATTGAGTTATTTGCTATAAGCTTTCAATACATAGTTACCTAGTAGTCCTTATGACCATGAGATCATGTAAATCACTTATACCGGAAAGGTACTTTGATTACATCAAACGCCACTGCGTAAATGGGTGGTTATAAAGGTGGGATTAAGTATCCGGAAAGTATGAGTTGAGGCATATGGATCAACAATGGGATTTGTCCATCCCGATGACGGATAGATATGCTCCGGGCCCTCTCGGTGGAATGTCGTCCGATGTCTTGCAAGCATATGAATAAGTTCATAAGAGACCACATACCATGGTACGAGTAAAGAGTACTTGTCGGGAGACGAGGTTGAACAAGGTATAGAGTGATACCGAAGATCAAACCTCGGACAAGTAAAATATCGCGTGACAAAGGGAATTGGTATCGTATGTGAATGGTTCATTCGATCACTAAAGTCATCGTTGAATATGTGGGAGCCATTATGGATCTCCAGATCCCGCTTTTGGTTATTGGTCGGAGTGAGTACTCAACCATGTCCGCATAGTTCACGAACCGTAGGGTGACACACTTAAAGTTGGATGTTAAAATGGTAGTACTTGAATATGGAATGGAGTTCGAATATTTGTTCGGAGTCCCGGATGAGATCCCGGACATCACGAGGAGTTCCGGAATGGTCCGGAGAATAAGATTCATATATAGGATGTCATTTTATGTGAATTAAAATGTCGCGGAAGGTTCTATGGAAGGTTCTAGAAGGTTCTAGAAAAGTCCGGAAGAAACCACCAAGGAAGGTGGAGTCCACATGGGACTCCACCTCCATGGCCGGCCAACCCTAGTGGGGGAGGAGTCCCAAGTGGACTCCCCCTTAGGGGGCCGGCCACCCCCCCATATGGAAGGTGGAACTCCCACCTTTGGTGGGAGTCCTAGCTTGGCTAGGTTTCTCCTCCTTATGGAAGGTTTTTGATTCGGGTCTTATTCGAAGACTTGGATACCAACACTTGGGGTTCCACCTATATAATGAGGGGCATAGGGGAGGGGGCCGGCCACACCAAAGCCACAAGTTGGCCGCACCCCCTTGAGGCCGGCCACCCCCTCCCAAACCCTAGTCGCCCCCTCTCCTCCATATCTCCCGCGTAGCTTTAGCGAAGCTCCGCCGGAGTTCTCCACCGCCACCGACACCACACCGTCGTGCTCGTCGGATTCAAGAGGAGCTACTACTTCCGCTGCCCGCCGGAACGGGGAGGTGGACGTCGTCTTCATCAACAACCGAACGTGTGACCGAGTACGGAGGTGCTGCCCGTTCGTGGCGCCGGAACCGATCGTGATCAAGATCTTCTACGCGCTTTTGCAAGCGGCAAGTGAACGTCTACCGCAGCAACAAGAGCCTCATCTTGTAGGCTTTGGAATCTCTTCAAGGGTGAGACTCGATACCCCCTCGTTGCTACCGTCTTCTAGATTGCATCTTGGCTTGGATTGCGTGTTCGCGGCAGGAAATTTTTTGTTTTCTATGCAACGTTATCCTACAAATCGGAACATCCTACTCGTGATCGAGCCTGGCGGCCACGCACGGCGATCGTAAACCGACCCTAGACAAGGCCTAAAAACCAACACGAAGTTGATCCTCGGAACATCCTGTCTAGGGCTGGCAAACTACACCCTACGCGCCACTGGATCCTTCGACCCGTTTGTAAGGCCTAACAATGCAGATATTAAACTAATCATTGAAGAACAAGGAGCAATCATAACGGATCGGATCTACTAGATAATGATCAAGCGGGGTGCCGCCCTTACACCCAAGATAGGTGTAAGGGCGGCTAGATGTCTAAGGGTTGCACGACGATAGCATATGATATGATGAACAATGCTAACCCTAAAACATCTATGATAACTACGTTGCTCGCCATCAAAAAGGCTTCAGTACGAGCAACGCATGTATGACGAATAAACGTGTGCTGCCTAGATCG
The DNA here is from genome assembly GCF_022539505.1 of Lolium rigidum. Taxonomy (NCBI): domain Eukaryota; kingdom Viridiplantae; phylum Streptophyta; class Magnoliopsida; order Poales; family Poaceae; genus Lolium; species Lolium rigidum. Next base: position 284,716,506 of record NC_061509.1, read on the forward strand.
CAAGATGCGATCTAGGCAGCATGGTGCTTACCCGGAAGAAACCCTCGAGACGGGGGAGTTGGCGATGCGCCGAGATAGGTTTGTGGTGAACGTGATTGTTGTTTATTTCATAAACCCTAGATACATATTTATAGTCCGGGGGACTTTCTAATTTAGGCGTGCACCTAACCGTGCACGGGTTAAACTCTAACTTCTAAACGACACGTATCCTACTATGTTACAGATACACGGGCAAACTAGCCCAAACTTGGTATAGAAGGCCGATTCATGTATTTCTTCTATGTATATTCTTCAAGCCCATCTCCAATCGCGGCCCACCTTCGATCCGGTCAAATTCTGGTGATAACACTTCCACGCGGCGAGTTAATGCCGTCGCCTCGGTATTACGCGCGCCTACCTCTATTTATCGCCGAACTACCGCGTCTGCCCCGCATTCACCTCTCCTCTCTCTCGCATTCCACCAAATCTTCCCCCGAACTCGAAGAGGTAGCAATGGCGAACGACGGTGCGGCCAAGAACGGCTTCGGCCGCCGCTCTCTCCACCAATGGGAGGGACGGCTCCTCCACGCGGCGGGCTACCCGGCGCCGCCGGACTTCCGCGCACCGGGGGGATGGAGGCTGAGCGCAGGCGGCGTGCCGATCCCGCCGCCGCCAACGGGGGGGGGGGCACACTCGAAACGGAGATCAACGAGGTGCTCGCCACTCTCAGTGACGAGCAGCGCGCGGATCCGCGTTTCTTCCCCGACAACCACGAATCGTGGATCGCGTTCTTCCGGCGCAGGTATGAACGCGAAATCCGGGCGTACGACGGCCCTCCTCCTCCTCCGGCAAGGAATAACGCCGCCGGCCGCCGCCGATGGTGGAGCGCGCCTGAGCGCACCCTCGCAAATGTGCTCGCGCACATCGAGGCCGGGAACTCCCCCGTCCTGGGGATGCCGCCGCCGGTGGCGCCTACCGCGTCGCGCCGACACGGTAGTTCATGGATGCCGAGGAGGATGGTGTCATCCTCCTCCTCGTCTGGCTCGCGGCCGGCGTCCAGGTCCGGTGGGACGATGCCGGCCACCGTCAAGAAGGAACCGGCGTCGCCACCGCCGACCAGAGGGCGCAGCAGCGGCGCCCTCGTCATCCGCGACCAGCCTTCCGCTCCGCAGAGCGGCCGGAAGAAGACGAAGAAAGAGGCCACCGCAAACCAGCTCGCCGAGGAGGAGGCGAAGCGCGCGGAGGACGCCGCGATGGCGGAGGCGATCGCCAGGTCGCTGAAGGACATGGAGGAGGAGAAGCGCGCGGACGATGCCGCACTGGACTGGTCCAGGCGCGTCTGGGAGCGAGAGGAGGCGGAGCAGCAGCGGCGGCTGCTGGATCTGGCCTGGGCGCGTCAACTCGCCGCTCGCGCCGCCGCACCATCCGCCGCTAGGAACGCCGCGCCCAGGGAGGTGGTGAAGCTCGAGGAGAGCAGCGACGACGACATGTACCTTCCGTCGCCGCCACGCACCGGCGACGCGCGGCCGGGGCACCGAGCCGCCGAGTACGAGGCTCCGCCGCCGCCGCCCCAGGACAACGCCGGCTCGAGCGACGACGACGGCGGCGGCGACTACACGTATTTCTACCGCCATTTCGGCATGTAGTAGGCCGCTATTTAGTTTAAGTTTAGTTTGCCAATTGCCGAATTCAAATATATGTACGAATTCGGCCTATTTATGCACGAACTCGCCTCTTTATGTTAAATATCATTAAAATTCGCTTATGTTTGAACGAACTCGTCAATTTTGACTGAATTCGCCGAAGTTCGTTACATCCATCATGAGCTCGCGGCTAGGAAGATGGACCTCCCCAGGCTAAATTTTCGTCCAATCCGGATGACAATATCGCCGGATTTGGACATGGAGAGCCCAAACGGCTGAAGATGCTCTTAATTCGGTTGGCAGGTCTCCGGGTGTGGAGACTGCCGGTCGTGGGTTCGAGCCTCGCTCGGCCACGATAGTCAGCTGCCTCTCTCGCGTGGAGCCACAAAGGGAGTACGACGTGCCCGTCGTCTACAGATTCATAGATGGACCTGGTGATCTCGCCAAGGACGCAATCTAGTTATCTGAGTGTAGTTGTAGGTTTGCTTGTGCACGGGTGGTGTGAGTGTGTGGTGTGCGTGTGTAGGGTTGGTGTGAGTTGTACATGAGCAGATACTACAGCTGTACCCAGATGAGGGGCATTCAAAAAAAAAAAAATTTAAGGCAGATTAGGTCTTCCACTACAAAAATAAAAGAAAGGACTAGAAATTTCATCCCACAATTGCACATATCAACATGCATGTTGCAGACCAGCTATAGTAGTTCTGCTAGTGTCCAAGCGTAGGAGTACGTGTAGGAGTAGATGACCAGGCCAGCTGTAGTCTTGCCGCTGCTGACCTGATCTTTGCAGCCGGATGAGTTATAGTTTGTCGTTGCTCCACTGGGCTCCGCCCGTGTCTGGCAGGTCATGAATCTAGTGGCGGTTGAGCGCGAGATGGGTGGCGAGAGAAGCTTCGAGCAGCATCATAGCCATGGCCGGGATGGTGTACTGTCGGTGCCATGTCGTGTCGAGGGGAAAAGTAAGTAAATAATTAATTGTAAATAAAATAAAGAAATGGGTACCCAAAGAAGAAATGAAAGTGCATACGAGGCATAGGCAGCATCCGTTGTTGATCTCGGCTGCCAGGTAACCCGCGAGCAGCAGGAGGCAGTACAAGAGCCCCGCCGCCATGACGAGCGACGGGAACCAGAGGTCCGTGCTTACGAGGTCGGTGAGGTGGAGCTGGTGGTGTCGCGCCCAGCGCGAGAGGATCCATGCGGCGTAGATGAGGGCGGAGACGGCGGCGAAGGCCTGGAGGAAGGCTAGCAGCTTGAGCAGGAAGCCGAGGCAGCACGCGGGCCAGCCCAGGCTCAGCGATGGATCTCTGCTCCGGCGACGCACCATCGAGTCTGATTCCCCAATCAGCAGCAGATCTAGATCTTGATCTCTCTCTTGTTTGGTTTGGATGGGATTACAGTGGCTGTGAAGCAAGCAACGCAACGCGGATGAGATGAGGGAAGATGAGATGAGATGATTGGAATCGAATCGGGATGATGGATGGATGGATGCGTTGACTTGACTCACTCCTTGGTAGCGCGGCCCGGCCCATAAACAATTGAGCCCAGCCCAGGAGGAATGACGCTCCTCCCTCGATGCATGGGATTGGGATGTTGCGCCAGCGCCGCCGTCCAAATCCAAGGCCGTTGATCCTCCTCACCTTTCCATGCAAATGCAAATGCACCGCACCAAACCAGACCGACGGAGAGAGACACACTCCCTATAAATGGCAAGTAGCATAACGAATCTAAACTCCTGACGTGAAAAAGCAACCTTTTACTGCAACAAACAGGGATCACGCTGACTGAAATTAACATAAGCACTAGGCAAGAAACTTGTGGTGGTGGGCAGGAGAATCTAAACTGGCGATGTGAAAGAAACCTTTTACCGCAAAAAACAGGGGAATGATTTACACCGACTTAAATTAACATGAGCACTAGGCACGAGGATTGTAGTGGTGGACAGGGGAATCTAAATTGGCATTGTGAAAGAAACATTTTACCGCGAAAAACAGGGGAATGATTTACACTGACTTAAATTAACATGAGCACTAGGCACGAGGGTTGTAGGGGTGGACAGAGTAGTATGTAACTGGAGTTGCAGGCTACCAACAGAATGTGTGATGTTGTGGACAATTAATTAGTGGCCGAAAGTAAATCTCATGCATGGCTGCTTTCCAAATTTAATGTGGACTCTTTGTTTTTGTGCGTGGAACATGGACTCTTTCTAGTATTCACGTTAAAAACATCCAGGATAGGTGAGAGATATGCCTATTATTTCTTGTGAACGGAACGCACACGTAGGCGCCCCAGCCACCGTGATCAGGAAACCATTGAGTAGTGCGCCTCCATATTCCGCACTTCCTTCAAATGTTACAAATATATAAACACAATTCACAAGATTGGACCAAGAAGGAGCAGCACGAGTTATGAAGTCAGGTTCGGTAGAAGGCGGTGTAGAAAAGTGTGAGCTTGAAGGACTCGAAAAAAATCCCATAAATGACAAGTACATGACAACATGCTACCTACAGTCCTGGTGTAAACACAGGCTTCACGCTAGCGTGCTGACTGAAAGTTAACCTAAACACAAGGCAAGATTGTACCGGGCAGAAGAGTTCTGAATTCAGGTTCAGGTGCAACAAGTTTTTGTTGCGAGTAAGGACAGGCACCAAATTCTGAGCTTCCTAGCCATAAACTCCTTGTCGTGTCAAGGCAGTACTTCTAAGATTCAGTTTGGGGATGGCGAATTGTCTGAATATTGGTAGTTACTGTCAGCACAGCTTGCGTAATTGTACTCGTATAATTGCAACATTAGTGGAGAAAGAGCTCCCCATAAATGGCAAGTTGTTTGACGAATCTAAACTCCTAGTGGTGGACAGGGGAATCAAAACCGGTGATGTGAAAGAAACCCTTTACCACAACAAACAGGGCACGCACGCTGACTGAAACTAACCAGAGCACTAGGCAAGAGAGTTCAGAGTTGTAGCGGTGGACAGCGTAGTAAGCAAGTGGAGGTGCAGGGTGCGGCGAACGACCGGCCAGCGTGGTCCGACGACGGCGTAAGCTAGTAAGGGCAGGCACCGAATTCAGAACTCCCTAGCAGTGAACTCCTCGTCGTGTGAAGGCAATATTTTTTGGATTCAGTTTGGGGGTGGCGAATTGTCATAGTAATACAGCACAGCTTGCGTAATTGTGCTACTACTCGTAATTGCACGGTTAGTGGAGAAAGAACTCCCCATAAATGGATACCGAATCTAAACTCCTAGTGTAAAAAAAGAACCTTTTGCCGCAATAAACAGGGATCACGCTGACTGAAATCAACCTAAGCACTAGGGTGGTGGTGGACAGGACAGGGGAACCTAAGCTGGTGATGTGAAAGAAACCTTTTACCTCAACAAACAGGGAGCGGACTCGCGCCGACTGAAATTGAGCTGGGCACTAGGAAGAGTAGTAAGTAAGTGGAGGGAGCTAGCCACGCAGGTTGCACCAAAGACTTGGTTCAGAGAAGAGTATGGGGCATGCAATGGCTGAAACTGCACCAAAAACACTAGGGGCCTACTGATTACCATCTTCGCTCGAACCTCAGATGGTCATGCACACGAAATCAGATCTATTACACAGAAAACTACAGGAAACGACGCCACAACTCAACTGTGCACCCGTATGAACAGCTATACTTTACAGACAGGGACCACATACTACCTCGTCAACAGGTCTTTATAACCTCAGGCTTCCAGCCCCGCCATACGATCAGGCGGGAACCGAATTTGAATTCGTGGAACCTTCTCTTCAACGATCCTTTCTTCGTCCGCTTTGCACCCGGTTCAGAAACCAAGCCATGGTAGTGTAGAGGAGGCTGCGGCGGTCCGCTCTCAACGCTGTCCACAATCTTCAGAACCATCTCATACACCTCACTCATCTTTGGGCGTGATTTTGGTATACGGAGTAGACAGCGGTTTGCCACGCCTGCCAACTTTGTCATGGACTTGAGGTTGTAGTGTCCCTCCAGCCGTGGGTCTACAATGATGGGGAACCGTTTGACGTCAGATATGTATGGTTTCACCCAATCCAGGAGCTTCTGCTCGCCCTTTGGGCGGTTCCTGTCAATGGGACGGCGACCCGTGATGAGCTCATAGAGCAGCACACAATATCCCCATATGTCACTTTTTGCAGTGAGGCGCCCAGTTTGCATGTACTCTGGCGCTGCATATCCTAGAGTCCCAACAATTTATACAGATTATTAAAAGGATAGTTTATCCATACTTATTTGATCACGGGTATAAATTTGAAGGCATATTTTTCGCATATTATGAAATCAAGTCATAACATCGTACAATAAAATCTTAAACAGGAAGATCAAACGAATAACCAATGCTGAAGCACACATGGGAAGCAATATAGAAATTCACACCGCATTCAATACATAAGTTTTGATCACATGTAAATAGTACTAAATACATAAGTTTCGATCAGTTTGGAAACACGCGTCAATAACCTGATGAGTTTTGTGTAACCAACACCGATTCTAAAAGGCAGAGGTAGCTGGTCTCAATATACATCAACAATGAGACATTCGGCAACAGAGACCTGGACGACGGAACAAAAATATCACTGAGGACAGGTTTTTGAGTCCATGGAATTAGACGATGGATAGGCAAAATAAGTCTGATCTGCAGTAAAAAAGTTCAGAATTAATCAAGGGTAGCTATGTGTACTCATTTAACAATAGGTATGGTTTGGTCGGACCTTAAGGAGTAGCATCTCTGCAGGCGCAGGGTAACTTAGTTTCTAGCTTTCTTCGCTAGACCACCACCTCCACCAGCATGGGTAGACGGCTCTTAGTCGAGGTACGCACTGCTGAAATATGCATAGGGAGGAAACACTAAATTTAAAAAACTATGCTAAAAGCAACACATGTATTTATTCAAGCTCCAAATGTCAAACCTAGTGTAAAAAAATAGCTACCTATGGGCTATGGCTGATGCATTATGTCCAGAAATTTAGCTTTAGCTTAATTCTGAGGCAGACCGAGTTGATTAGAAACCTGAAAAATAGATAGCACCATCTATTGTTGCTATACAGAACTACAAAGCCGACATGTCCTGTTAAAAAAAAAACATGTGTATACTAAGAATTTGTATTCACACAGTAGCAACCTGAGTAGACATTTTTTTCTTTGACAATGAATATTGTAGATTACTCTTTTAGAAGCAAATTTTGAGAAACACAAATTCAAGTAAATCGACCGCCCTACAAACTAACAGGGAAGCAGCAGTCTTCTATAATTTCACAAATGTCTTAGATTCTCTTTAAGGATTACTACATGTGGTTGATTCACCGACTACCAAGCGCATTGACAGCACAGGGCAATACATACACCTGTACCAAGAGATACAGAACCTCAAAGGACATCTAACAGTACATCAATGAAAAATAAGGGGTGTACCTCTTAGTTATATGTTGGACCAAACACATACAGAGAACAGGCGACCCAAAGGAAGAGCAGTCGAGGTATGCACAGCTGAAACATGTGAATTCGGACCAAGAAACTATGAGAAAATCTTTACATGAACTCACCAAATGAAAAATATAGAAAATCTGCAAGCAATGGCTATAACTAATAGCACTCAAGAAAACGGCTTTTCACAACACTTTCTTTTTAAAACCAGAGATAGTGTTCTAGACAAAATCCTAGCATATGGAATTATCTAATAGCACGATCAAACTGCAGTGCAAAAAGGAACACGACATATTGTGATAGTGACGATCCAACAGAACATACACATGGATTAGAATGGTAAGATAAAAAATGGCAAGCAAGCACGAGCATAATTAGAGAAACATTAAATAAAGTATATAAGCTCTAAAACTTCACCATGACTGCAGACACAAATAGGAGGATTTCAAGCTCAAGGTAGGGCTGTTAAAAGCACCCCTTTCAAATAATGTAAATGAAATTAAAGATCACATGCTTTTCCCGGTAGGCTGTCGATATGAGCACAGTGAAGTGGGTGTGAATTTCCTAGGGTTGGAACCGTACCCTCTTCCTGGGCCGGGGTGCGTGTTTATATAGGTGTGGAAAAGCCCCACACGTGGCACTTACAAACTCTTGTAATACATGATGTTTAACACCCTCCCTTAATCTAAACCTCGAGAGAGGTTGAGATTACGCTTAAACTCATCTAAACTTTTAACAGCTAAAGCTTTAGTAAAACCATCAGCCACCTGATCCTTAGTGGAAATAAACTTTATGTCAAGAAGTTTACTACTAACTCTCTCACGAACAAAATGATAGTCTATCTCTATATGTTTGGTCCTGGCATGAAAGATTGGATTTGCAGATAAATAAGTAGCACCAAGATTGTCACACCAGAGGACTCGGTCTCCGAAAGAATGTGACTCCCAATTCACGAGCCAAGGCTTCTACCCAAATCAACTCAGTTGTTGCATTTGCTATAGCCTTATATTCCGCCTCGATACTTGATCTTGACACGGTAGCTTGTTTTCGAGCACTCCATGATATCAAATTTGGACCAAAGAAAATAGCAAATCCACCAAGTAGATCGTCTATCATCAAGACATCCTCGCCCGTACCGCATCCGAGAAAGCACTCGAAGAGAAGATCTAGATCTCCGAAAAGTGAGTCCAACTTTCGATGTACCTCGAATATATCTCAATATGCGTTTCACCGTCTGTCCAATGCATAGTAGTAGGAGCATGAAGATACCGGCATACTTTGTTCACCGAGAAAGCCAAATCCGGTCTTGTTAATGTCAAGTACCGCAATGCTCCAACTATACTTCTGTAATTAGTACTATCCTCTCGTACCAAGTGGTTCTCCATCGGTCAAAGTCAATTTCTCTCAGAATCGACAAAGGCGTAGTGCAAATAGTACACCGTAGCATACCGACTTTCTTGAGTAGATCCATTGCATATTTCTCTTGTGTTAAGACAACACCATTAGAACTCCTCTTGACCTCAATGCCCAGGAAGAAGTGCAAATCACCAAGATCCTTTAATGCAAAATCATGAGCCAACGTCCTTAGGAGAGCATTGGTCGCCGCATCGGATGAGCTTGCCACAATGATATCATCAACATAAACAAGAATAAACATAGTGACATCTGATCTTCCGAATAGAAAAAGCGAAGTGTCCGCCTTTGATGCTATGAATCCAAGTTCTTGTAATTTGGAGCTCAAGCGAGAATACCAGAGCTCGTGGAGCTTGTTTTAAACCATAAAGAGATTTATCAAGTTTGCGGATATAATGCGGAAAGCGAGAATCTTCATACCCGTGGGGTTGTTTCATATAGACTTCCTCCTCCGAACGCCATGAAGAAACGCGTTCTTAACATCTAGTCGTCGAAGACTCCATCCCCTAGACACCGCAACGGAAAGAACAAGACGAACTCGTTGTCGCCTTAACAACGGGACTAAAGGTATCTTCATAATCAAGACCATATCTCTCGTTTAAACCCTTTTGCAACCAAACGAGCCTTGTACCGCTCAACCGTACCATCCGCATGCCTCTTAATTCTATAAACCCACTTGCAATCAATGAGATTCTTAGTGGAGTTAGGAGGTACCAAGTGCCAGGTTTTGTTCTCGCATTAATGTCGTATGTTCTTCATTCATCGCTTGCCTCCATCTCGTCATCCCCAAGTGCCTCCGCCAAATTATCGAGCTCACTCGTAGAAGTAAACATGCCATACCGAATAGTGCCATCGGTATATGTACGAGGTTTGCGAATGCCACCTTGAAGTCTAGTGCGAGGCCGTGGTGGTTCGAGTGTAGGATCAGGCGAAGAATCGCCATCGAGTCGGAATTAGAAGCAACGAAACAAGCAGGAGAATTTCCATCGAATCATCATGATGGTCGGCAGCATTGTTTTCGAGCGTCATTGTCTCGGTTCAACTGGGTAATCTGCATGTACAGGTGGCGAGCCAGGAGAGGTCGAGGTAGTCCCTGGCGAAGATTCCTGGGCGCTGTCGGGTGCAGCGCTGACACTGTCGGGAGCAGTGTTCCCACACGCGGGAGACACGTGCGCGCCAGGCGCATCCGCAGCACATGTGCGCTGTCCCTCGCCCCGGTAGCTTCGGCCGGCGACGTGGCAGGCAATGATAAGCCGGGAGGCGTACGCGCCGGACGAGGAACTGGGCTGCGGATCCAAGACGGATCGTCCGGGACAGAGAATCAGTACGAGGATGTGTGCTACCAGGATTTGCACATAAATTCATCATTTGTGAGTCAATTTGAGCAGAATTTTCACCAGAGCTTCGGAATTAGAACCCGCATTTTCGCAATATCTCCGGATACTTGAAGAGCATCGATAATGTGTACAATAGGCAAATGATCATCAACAATTACTCCCTCATGTTCATGCAATGATGGCGAGGTGTCAGAAAACAAAAGATGTTCAGCTCTAAGTTGTGCACCGGCATTTGGACGAAGAGATTTGAACGGAAAAATGTTCTCATCAAACACTACATCACGGGAGATATAAATGCGACCAGTGGAAACATCAAGACACTTGACACCCTTGTGAAGAGGACTATAGCCAAGAAAAACACATTGTTTGGACCGAAAGGATAGTTTGTGTTTATTGTATGGGCGAAGGTTGGGCCAACAGGCACAACCAAAAACACGAAGAGCATCATAGTTTGGTTTTGCACCAAGTAGTTTTTCGACGTAGAGACACAAGATTAAGAACTTTGGTGGGTAGCAAATTTATGAGAAAAGTGGCAAGAAGAAAAGCTTCATCCCGTAACTTGAGAGGCATAGAAGCATTTGCTAGTAGAGCAAGACCAACTTCTACAATATGTCTATGCTTGCGTTCAGCTGACCCATTTTGTTGGTGAGCATGTGGACATGATACATGATGAGTAATACCCACTTTTTGAAAGAAACCATGGAGTTTTTCATATTCACCACCCCAATCAGTCTGCATAGTGACTATCTTTCTATTGAATTTGCGTTCAACAAGTTGCTGGAAGTTAAGGAAAACTTGATAAACATCACATCTCTTTTTCAGCAAATAGATCCATGTAAATTTACTATAATCATCAATAAAGCTTACATAGTACTGATGTTTTCCAACAGAGGCGGAAGCAGGACCCCAAACATCAGAGAACACTTGTTCCAATGGAACAGTGGAAACACTAGTAGAGGTGGGATATGGCAATTGATGACTTTTGGCTTGTTGGCAAGGATCACACACATACGAATTTATTTCTGGCAAATAAGCTAGATTGTTTTTCCTAAGAACTTGTTGAACAATAAATGATGATGGATGCCCTAGACGACGATGCCATGTGGATGAAGACGGCTTGATGGTGATGAAGGCGTGCTTGTGGGGGTCGGCCAAGCTGGAGATAGGCACTAGAGGATAGAGGCCGTCATGACAGGGACCTTTAAACAGAATTTTCTTGGTGGCCTGATCCTTGATCAAAAAGAAAAATGGGTGAATTTCAACAAAGGCATTATTGTCTAGGGTAATTTTATGAGCTGACAACAGATTTTTAGTGGCACAAGGAACATGAAGAATATTATTCGGATGCAAAGAACTATGAGGAGTATGTAATGTTGAATGACCAATATGTCTGTATTGCCATACCCGTGCCACTTGCATTGTGGACTTGATCGCGGCCCTTGTAGTCATCATGAGTATGAAGCTTGTTCAACCGTCCCGTGATATGATCGGTGGCGCCGGTATCCATATACCAATTAGTGTCCACTCCATATGCACCCTTCTCATTGCGAGATCGATCTTCATCTTCATCATCACGATCAGAATAGCGCCACCAGCAGTCGCGTGCAGGGTGACCATATTTGGTGCAGATCTGACAGGTAGTGTCGACAAAGCGAGTAGGCGTCCGTCCACGGCCACGGCCACGACCACCACCACGGCCACCTCCATCACGACGCTGCCCATCTCTATCATCACGGCGGTTATATCCTCTATCATCACGACGATCTCGATATTGTCTATCATCCCTTCGGTCTCTGTCATCACGGCGGTAATTGCCACCACCGCCAAATCTGTCATCCCGACGATAGCCATCGCGTTCATCACGTCGAGGATAATCATCCCGGCGAGGAGGTTGACTGTTGTCACGGCGCCGAGTGGTATCGCCACCACCACGTGTAGCAGCATTAGCACTACTCCGAAAAACGGTGTTACTCCGGCCGGATTGAGACATAGAGGTTTGGCGATCATCAAACGCCCGAAGCCGTGAGCACATATCAACACAGGTGGTGGTAGGATTGGCATTGATCGAAGTAACAAACGGTGTGTAGCGATCATCATCCGTACCGCCAAGGATGTAACCCTTTAGTTCATCTTGATCCATCGTTTTCCAAGCAGTTGCTAGTTCTTGAACAAACCCCTGCATGGTGGCAATATATTTCCGAGCTGTCATATCCTCGCTTCTTCGTGTTGATCAACGCACCACGCAGAAAATTCACACGAGCTCGAGATTGTGAAGCGAAAAGACTCGAATTGTTGACCATATCTCGATGCGAGTGTTTCGATCCAATCATCCGAGCCAAGAGATCTTGATCTAGAGATTTCACCAAATAACTCATCGTGGCTTGATCTCGAGCAAACCGGACAAGCATAGGCTCGGCTTGGGACCTCAATCTTGTTCTTGTCCCGTATCTTCTATCTCCTCGGTAGCGGGCGGCGCAGATCGGTGCCATCCGAGAGGCCCATGGCCCGCGCACAATGGAAGGCCGGCAAAACCTCGGGTCTTCCGTAAAAGGTGGTTGTCCCGAGAGAGCTTCTCCGATGGCGGAGATCCAAGGGCAGCGATCGGACTCGGCCGCCGCAGCGGTCGGCGATGATGAGGTTGACGCCGACATGATGATGGTGTGATTGGCGACGGCGGACGTGCAGTCGGGCTAGGGTTTTTGTGGTTTTTGGGTTTTTTTCGATCTAGGTTTTGTAACTCACGATGGCAGGAGGCGATCGGAGATCAGAGTATTTTCTTGGGCTTCTCGGTGGCAAGGGGCGATCGGAGCAGGTTATGTGTGTCTAGTTTTCTGGCTGTTCTTTGATGGAGTTTTTGGTCCTTCACCGGCGAGAAGATCACCGGCGGGTGGGTTTTGGAAGCGGCGGCCGCTCTTACGCTATGGGAGGAGGCTGCTCTGATACCATGTGAATTTCCTAGGGTTGGAACCGTACCCTCTTCCTGGGCCGGGGTGCGTGTTTATATAGGTGTGGAAAAGCCCCACACGTGGCACTTACAAACTCTTGTAATACATGATGTTTAACAGTGGGATGTAGTTTCTAAAAACATTAGTTGGGAAATAAGCCAGCAAAGAATATGGGAAACAAAAGGAAGATAATAACAGTTCGTAGCTGAATTATTTCAGTTTAACTCATTTCCCTCAAACAAAGTGTACAGATTCAGTCCCTAACTCCATGAAATTGCAAATGCACTCATTGAGGTTGTCTAATGTTCAGTTTCTTATTTCATATGTTGGCCTTGGCACATATATTAATGCCTACATATGCCTAATGAACTTATTCACGCAGTCTCTCCGACAATAATAATGACAGTGTCCTAACGTATGTATCCTAATGAAGCTGTCCTAACGTAAATGACAGGTATAGAAGAAGCCGGGTGCTCAGAGATGTATCCTTGCATAGATGTAAATAGCTGTCCTAAAAGAAATGCACCGGATATCGTAGATAAGGTTAGGACAACAATATCAGGAGTAATAAGCCAATAGGTCCATTAGCATGATAAATGAAGTGTGTCATTAGTATAACTCACACTCGCCAGAGCCAAAAAACAACTATAAATCACATAAAGCATAATATGAATCCATCGGAGAGGAACACAGAGAGAAGGATGCCAAGAAAAGACACCCGGGCTTGCGGAAGCACAACTTTCAAAGAAATTTAAACATAGGATAACATGCTCTCAAAAGTTAATTACCCGCATCAAGTCATTGAACCTTGAGCATGGCCAATCTCACTATTTGTAATTAATAGTAGTACTATGTGATGAGGTAAAAAGCACTCAAACGTGTAGTAGCCATTTGGTATAGAATCAATCTGATGTGCAGAAAATATATATAACCGATCATGTTTTAGATTAGTCATGCAATTTGGTATGAAAGAAAAACAGATCGGGAAAGCATACAATTTTGCTGCACATAATGATATATTATGTTGCACCATGTACATGGTATTTTATCCAACAGAAATTGAAAGGAATTTAGAAACCACTTAAAGCTGAACTTTGTAACAATTGTCGTCTTGGACTGATGTACTCTTAAAGAAGAATCGAAAGAGGAATCTATATGAGAAGTGCCATCAGTATAGTGAAAATGGCTCCTCCAAAGCAAATGATCGTAGAAAATTTGCTTCTTTCTTAAAGGAGAATATTTTAAAGAAAAGGTGGCTTACCATTTCCTTATGGTATTCTTCTATGTCGAAAAGCAGGCCGTCACCCATACTTAAGTTCCGAGAACTGAATGTAAAATAGATGGTCATAATCAAGAATGGAGCAAGTACAATAGTAATGTAAGCACTGAAATAATAATTGACAAAACATGGCAGCACTCGCATGAACCAAAAGTGTTTCAATCAGTTATCAATATGAAAAATGGAAGTACATATCCCTCTATTTTACCCCAATAATGCACTCGTATTTGGTAACACACTCGATACAGTATATATTCTGAAGATTGGAAGTATCAAGATAACAGAGGGGAAGTATCAAGAAACACTTTTGAATTTTTAGCGTGATAATATCGAGTTTGCCATAAATGCTATTTTTTTTGAACAGGTAGATACTTTCAAAATACCAACATCTCAAATGGGATAAGGTATACTATATTACAGAGCCCATAAAGCAACCGTAATAGTCTATTGTTTTGTAAAGGCCTCCTCCCTCAATGGACATGGTTTTTATTTGTATTCTGGAAAAGAGAGAACTGATCTATTTCTGACCAAGAGAAGCATAACCAAACTATCTAAACTTTTAAAGGCAGAGCCCAAATATGAGAAACAGTTTAGAATATTTAGTCACCAACTAAATATATAGTAATGAATTCACCATCTCTGCACGGCGCGGCTCGCCGCGCGGCGCTTGTTGCTTCTTTGAATTTTTTGCCCGTGGTTGTCACCATTTTTATAGATCACTTAAAAGATATTTATATCCATATGAATTTGATCCCAATTATATAGATTCAAAAGCGCATTTTCCAGATCGTAGGAAATCAGAAATCAGAAATCATAAACTCATAAATAAGTCTTAAGCAACCGGAAGATCTAAGTAATGGCTAGGGAAACATGATTTCAATAGCACGTAATACTTACATGGTTACACACATGCAAGTTTACTAAATATGTAACATTATACTGAGATCTGTTTTCAGTTTCCTATTTTGTCTGTGATATCGCTAGGGGTTTTTGTGTGAAAAAATGACTCGCGCTAATTTCCGTGCCAAAAAACAATAGGCACTATAGAAAGGAACGGAGGGAGTATCAGTCTACTGATCTAAAGTGGCTAGGGAAACATGATTTCAATCTCCCAATGAGTCTCACTTACGACTCCAAAAGGCAGGTAGATGGTTTCAACAATAGTATTTACAATGAGACACTGAGCAGCCAAAGACCTAGACGATGTCAGTACCAAAAGATAACCCCACGGGTTGATGGGACAGTCACCGGTACTCACTTTGTAAAGACAAATTAAGTAGTGTTCTACTGATGTGGAACACTGCCACCCAGCCCCATGCTGGCTTGGAGCACCGCCACCCAGTCCCCTACGACCTATAAAGGAGGAGCAGTGAGATGTTATAAGGTTTTCAGAAATAAAGCAAGGAACCGTAAGACAAACCAACCTTCTCGTTGTCTCCTGGAAAATCAACAACAAATTCTACTGGTTGGTGAGCAGCAGAACCCTGCCGAGAAACAGAACAACAATGCAACCACACAAAATCAACAATCCCTAGCTTGCAATACGGTTGATGAAAAAATTATTAAGCAAAGGTGGCAGCACGCACATATCTCACACCACTGAATCCAATACACACCACCTTGCTGCCATATAACACAACCACACAAAGTTAACAACCCCTAGCTTGCACCACGGTTCAGATCTGGAAAGCCTGTAACAATTACCTGTAGAACATCAAGGCCTAATCTTCTCTATAACTTCATCTTCTTCCATGACACATCTGAACCAACAAATTATATCAGATTTCACAGCAAATCTATTATTCGTTCACAAAAGACCAAATTAAAGCTAATAGCCTACTATTTTCATAAGCATACACAAAAAAGAAGAGACATAGGAGAGATCAGCACAACACCTTGCTTAGATGTGGAGGACCGGTTGGAGGTTCGCTGCAAGAGGGAGAAAAGTGAGTTTTGTACAAATAGGGGTACTATTATAGGTAATGAAAGATAATTGCACAATGATTATGAAGTATCTGGCTAAGCTGAGAAATTAGGAAATATTTGCGGAAGCATTTTTTAGTAGAAATGTGGGCACTTTAGGAAACAATAATGTAACTTAAAATGATAACCGACCGCCTCGTCTCCATAATTTTTTTTTTAAACGGAGACGAGGGGTCGGTTATATACTCGGCACAGCACAGTAGCAAGATACTGTCATGGCCATCCATGGGAGGATCCGGCGGCCGAAATTAATTTCAATGACGCAGCTGGGGTGAAAGTTGAGGGAACTCTGCATCTTTGTTAAGAGTTAATTTCCCCAAAAGAGAGAATACCTCTGTGACTGTACAGTAAAACTGTGTTTCCGTAAAAAAAAATTCCGTAATATTTGTGGAGCTGACGTTCCACAGAATCATCCTAACTGAAAGTAATTGCAAATTGTACCCTAGCACAGAATGAGAAAACAGCACCATAATACAAATTATTTAAAATCCATTAACATCATCCAAACATAAAGGGTGTTGCCACTCCAAGAAGTAAACATGGCAACATTTGGGAGCTGTGCAAACTACCTCTACAGTTTTAAGCTGTTTGCCAGGCCCCCTAAAAAATACTCATCACAACAGTCCAGAGCTGGCAAGAAACAGCTGATAGTCTACTTATGAGGATCAGGGAACTGAACGGGGGTCAACAACAGAAGGTCGAGCGGATCGAGAACCGACGGGAGACGTTTCTGAAGCCAGGCAATGTTGTGAGTACCTTTCAATACCAGATCAGCGGTATCCTCTACCACTTTGCCAAAGTTTTTAACTTTGCCTAAGGCTGGTGCCAACGCAGGCGTGAGTGAGGGCTGTAGCGGCGGCGTCGGGGCGAGAGAGAGGCTGGAGTGGGGCGAGAGGCTAGCGCCAGGCGACGGCGCGGGCGCCCGGCGGTAGCGCCCGCTCCCGCCCGGCTAACGCCTGCGTTGGGGGCGAGAGCGGGCCGAGAGGGAGGCGATAGCGGCGCTAGTGGGGGCGGTAGGGAGGCGGTAGGGAGACGGTAGGGAGGAGAGAGAAGTGAGAGCTGGCACTATAGCCCCTGCACTGGCACCGCGGGGTGAGAGTGAGGTGAGAGTAGGGTGATAGTGAGGATAAAAGCTGACGTGGCGGGTGAGAGTGGGGTGATGCATTGGCACCAGCCTAAGAGCCCATCGATCACAACCTCCTGATCAAGTCCTTGGACTATTTCCTTAGCGTCCTTGGCCAGACGTACGAGCGTAAGTGCTGAGTTCTTGAGGAGTAGGAGGTGTTCCACGAAGCCCCCTTCCAGCTTGGCCTCCCGAGAAACGAGGGGATACAGATCATGCTTGATCTTGTGGAGCTCCAGCGCCACGCCTGCTATCAGCGAGAGGAGAACCATCTGGCGGCACTTCCAGTACCTCCGCTCAGTCAGCTTGACCTTGTTGGGATAGTCCCTCCCCTCAATCAGGTTGAGGAGGAGTTTACACGAGTCGCTCGCTATGCTCACGGAATCTAGAGAGACGAGCTCTACAGACAGGAACTGATCGGAGCGGTTCCGCAGGGCTTGGAGGTCGGCATGGCAGAAGATGCGTACGCGGACCATCTTTCCCTTTTGGCGGCGGCGGCGAGACGGAGGAGATGGTGGTGAGTGGTGAGTGGTGGCGGCGGCGGAGGGGTGGTGGTTGTTGCGGCGGCGATACTGCAGATGGGGAAGAAGGGCGTCGGGGTGCTGCACCCGTGTCTGGCAGATCATGAATCTAGTGGCGGTTGAGCGCGAGATGGGCGGCGAGAGAAGCTTCGAGCAGCATCATAGCCATGGCCTGGATGGTGTACTGTAGGTGCCATGTCGTGTCAAGGGAAAAAGTAAGTAAATAATTAATTGTAAATAAAATAAAATAAAGAAATGGGTACCCAAAGAAGAAATGAAAGTGCATACGAGGCATAGGCAGCATCCGTTGTTGATCTCGGCTGCCAGGTAACCCGCGAGCAGCAGGAGGCAGTACAAGAGCCCCGCCGCCATGACGAGCGACGGGAACCAGAGGTCCGTGCTTACGAGGTCGGTGAGGTGGAGCTGGTGGTGTCGCGCCCAGCGCGAGACACTACAAGAAAAGTTCTGATAGACAACGTCTCAAAATCGTCCGCTAAGGGGTATTTTTCGTCGCCTATGGGCCTAACCCGACGATATGGGTTC
>NC_061509.1:284734805-284817968 GCF_022539505.1 Lolium rigidum
TTGTGCTTCATTGTCGGATCTTGTGAGCTGCCTAACATGATCAAGATCATCTATACTGTAATTCTATATGTTGCGTTTGTTGGGATCCGATGAATAGAGAATACTTGTTATGTTGATTATCAAAGTTATGTCTATGTGTTGTTTATGATCTTGCATGCTCTCAGTTACTAGTAGATGCTCGGCCAAGTAGATGCTTGTAACTCCAAGAGGGAGTATTTATGCTCGATAGTGGGTTCATGTCTCCATTGATATGCAGGGAAGTGACGAGAAAGTCTCTAAGGTTGTGGATGTGCTTGTTGCCACTAGGGATAAAACATTGGTGCTATGTTCAAGGATGTAGTTACTGATTACATTACGCGCAATACTTAATGCAATTGTGCATTGTTAGCAACTTAATGCTTGGAGGGGGTTCGGATGATAACTTGAAGGTGGACTTTTTAGGCATAGATGCATGCTGGATGGCGGTCTATGTACTTTGTCGTAATGCCCAATTAAATCTCACTATACTCATCATAATATGTATGTGCATGGTCATGCCCTCTTTATTTGTCAATTGCCCAAGCTGTAATTTGTTCACCCAACATGCTGTTTATCTTATGGGAGAGACACCTCTAGTGAGCTGTGGACCCCGGTCCAATTCTCTATCTTGAAATACAATCTACTGCAATACTTGTTCTACTTGTTTTCTACGCAAACAATCATCTTCCACACAATACGGTTAATCCTTTGTTACAGCAAGCCGGTGAGATTGACAACCTCACTTGTTTCGTTGGGGCAAAGTACTTTGGTTGTGTTGTGCGGGTTCCACGTTGGCGCCGGAATCTACGGTGTTGCGCCGCACTACATCCCGCCGCCATCAACCTTCAACGTGCTTCTTGACTCCTCTCTGGTTCGATTAAACCTTGGTTTCTTACTGAGGGAAACTTGCTGCTGTGCGCATCACACCTTCCTCTTGGGGTTCCCAACGGACGTGTCAACCACACGCATCAAGCAAATTTACAGGCGCCGTTGCCGGGGAGATCAAGACACGGCTGCAAGGGAGTCTCCACTTCCCAATCTCTTTACTTTGTTTTTGTCTTGCTTTAGTTTTATTTACTACTTTGTTTGCTGCACTAAATCAAAATACAAAAAAATTAGTTGCTAGTTTTACTTTATTTGCTATCTTGTTTGCTATATCAAAAACACAAAAAAATTAGTTACTTGCATTTACTTTATCTAGTTTGCTTTATTTACTGTTGCTAAAATGGCCACCCACTGAAAATACTAAGTTGTGTGACTTCACAACCACAAATAATAATGATTTCTTATGCACACCTATTGCTCCACCTGCTACTACAGCAGAATTCTTTGAAATTAAACCTGCTTTCTTGAATCTTGTTATGCGAGAGCAATTTTACAGTGTTAGTTACGATGATGCTGCTGCCCATCTTAATAATTTTGTTGAACTATGTGAAATGCAAAAATATAAAGATGTAGATGGTGACATTATAAAATTAAAATTGTTCCCTTTCTCATTAAGAGGAAGAGCTAAAGATTAGTTGCTATCTCTGCCTAAGAATAGTATTGATTCATGGACTAAATGCAAGGATGCTTTTATTGGTAGATATTATCCCCCTGCTAAAATTATATCTTTGAGGAGTAGCATAATGAATTTTAAACAATTAGATACTGAACATGTTGCTCAAGCATGGGAAAGAATGAAATCTCTGGTTAAAAATTGCCCAACCCATGGAGTGACTACTTGGATGATCATCCAAACCTTCTATGCGGGACTAAATTTTTCTTCGCGGAATTTATTGGATTCAGCTGCTGGAGGTACCTTTATGTCCATCACTCTTGGTGAAGCAACAAAGCTTCTTGATAATATGATGATCAACTACTCTGAATGGCACACGGAAAGAGCTCCACAAGGTAAGAAGGTAAATTACGTCGAAGAAACCTCTTCCTTGAGTGATAAGATTGATGCTATTATGTCTATGCTTGTGAATGGTAGGCCTAATGTTGATCCTAATAATGTTCCGTTAGCGTCATTGGTTGCTCAAGAAGAATATGTTGATGTGAATTTCATTAAAAATAACAATTCACAATGATTCTAGGCCATATCCTAGCTAATGGTAACTCTTATGGTAGATATGCTTCACCTAATGAGGAAAAGATGCTAGAAATTGAAAGATCCACCAAGAGCTTTATGCAATCACAATATGAGCAAAATAAATTGTTTACTAAAACTATGAATGAGCAATCTACCTTGTTGAAGAATATAGGGAATCAACTTGAAAATCTGAATAGGGAGATCTCCGGGTTGCAAACTAAACTTGCTAATGCTGAAAACCGAATCTCATACATGTCTGCATCACAATCTTCTTTAATTAATAAAATGGCTGCTAAACCTGAGGATTTAGATAATAAAATTGTTACTACAGCAAATGCCATCCAAGTTAGAATTAATGAGAATATAAGATTGATGGCTGAATTGCGTGCTAGGTGGGATAGAGAAGAAAATGAAAAACTAGCTAAAGAGAAGAATGTAGCTAAAGTTTGGACTATTACCACCACTAGTAATGCTAATGCTACACATGTTGCTGCACCTCCTACTATTAATAATAAAAGAATTGGTGTTAGCAATGTTTCCACTTCTAATGCAAAGCGCAGAAACTGCTAGCTTGCTAAGCTGCTTGAAACTGCATGTGATAAAGCTGCTGAAATTTTTTCCAACATTGGGGATGATGATCCCATTGCTTTAGATTATAATGGTTTGAATTTTGATGATTGCCACATCTCTGAAGTTATAAAGTTCTTGCAAAAACTTGCTAAAAGTCCTAATGCTAGTGCTATAAATTTGGCTTTCACGCAACATATTACAAATGCTCTCATAAAAGCTAGAGAAGAGAAACTAGAGCGCGAAGCCTCTATTCCTAGAAAGCTAGAGGATGGTTGGGAGCCCATCATTAAGATGAAGGTTAAAGATTTTGATTGTAATGCTTTATGTGATCTTGGTGCAAGTATTTACGTTATGCCTAAGAAAATTTATAATATGCTTGACTTGCCACCGTCGAAAAATTGTTATTTGGATGTTAATCTTGCTGATCATTCTACAAAGAAACCTTTGGGGAAAGTTGATAATGTTCGCATTACCGTTAACAATAACCTTGTCCCCGTTGATTTTGTTGTCTTGGATATTGAATGCAATGCATCTTGTCCCATTATATTGGGAAGACCTTTTCTTGAGCCGTTGGTGCTATCTATTGATATGAAGGAAAGGTAATATAAAATATCAATTTCCTCTCAAGAAAGGTATGGAACACTTCCCTAGAAAGAGAATGAAGTTACCTTTTGATTCTATTATTAGAACAAATTATGATGTTGACACTTCGTCTCTTGATAATACTTGATACACACTTTACGCGCCTAGGCTGAAGGCGTTAAAGAAAGCGCTTATGGGAGACAACCCATGGTTTTTACCTACAGTACTTTGTTTTTATTTTGTGTCTTGGAAGTTGTTTACTACTGTAGCAACCTCTCCTTATCTTAGTTTAGTGTTTTGTTGTGCCAAGTAAAGTCGTTGATAGAAAAGTTCATACTAGATTTGGATTACTGCGACGAATCTGGGCTGTTTTCTCTGTAGGTAACTCAGAAAATTATGCCAATTTACGTGAGTGATCCTCAGATATGTACGCAACTTTCATTCAATTTGAGCATTTTCATTTGAGCAAGTCTGGTGCCTCGATAAAATTCGTCAATACGAACTGTTCTGTTTTGACAGATTCTGCCTTTTATTTCGCATTGCCTCTTTTGCTATGTTGGATGAATTTCTTTGATCCATTAATGTCCAGTAGCTTTATGCAATGTCCAGAAGTGTTAAGAATGATTGTGTCACCTCTGAACATGTTAATTTTTATTGTCCACTAACCCTCTAATGAGTTGTTCTAAGTTTGGTGTGGAGGAAGTTTTCAAGGACGGTGTAGTAGTTACGTTTGTTGACGCGGGCGGAATTTTTTTTAGGTGAGCAAAGATGACAGATGTAGTGAAGATAGCATTTTACTATGGTATGGGTAGTGTCCGATCAAATGAAATGAGAGTTGATCTGAGTGAGTTCAAATATGTAGAGATGAATATGACTGCTCCTAGAACATGGACAATTGAGCAGGTGAAGGATTGGTTGACAGAATGTTTCGGGCTTAATCTCGAAGTGCACACGGTGGGTGTGCATGCATTATGGACTAAGTCGGTATCAAACATTTTATGGTATTCGAGGCACTGTAGATGATACCTCTAAGTGGGTGAGCTGGTTAGAAGGATCTGAAAGGAGAGGAACTATCCCTGTGGCATTAGTTCTTCCGGTGGCGAAGGAGGTAGCGCCTCCTGAAGGCGGTTATGGTGGAGGAGGTGGTTACGAATCAGGCCAAAGCAGTCAAGCACCCGGCGGTGGCGGTGGTTACGAGCACCGAACGCAGGCAGCCATGCGGAAGATGTTTATAGTGGCCGGGGTGATGGTTACACAGGAGAAGACGGTGAGGTTGATGGTGACGAAGAAAATGGATACGGGCGAGAATCGGATGGAAGAGGAAGATACGGAAGGTGAAACCGATGATGATGATTCCGATGAGTCCGATGATGGGGAGGAGGTGCCTATTCCTGGTAGATGGAATCACAGCTTTTCGTACTGCAATGACAATCAATGATGGCCTTGATTCTAGCTGGGAGTATCACCGAACAATCTCGCCGTAGGGGCCATGTTTCCGTCGAAGCTCCATATGCGGGATGCAATAATTAAGTGGGCAATGGCGAGCCGAGAGGGAGCTGAAAACAACCGTGTCATCCGGAAAATTCTCGACGATGGAATGTGTGGACATCAATTGTCCCGGAAGGGTGCATGGGTATGTTCCTAAGTATGACACAATATGGCGTGTGAGCGACTTTGTGCCGCACGATTGTGAGCTTGTAAGTATCCTCAATGATCATTGCAACCTGTCGTCTAATCTCATAGCCCGGCTGCTGTACACTGAAATAGTGGAAGGGCAAGCCATGAGAGTAAACGCCATACAGAAGAATGTTAAGAAGCATCATTTTTACACCATTTCTTATGGCAAGGCTTGGAGGGCTAAGCAGAGGGCGATGGAGATGAGGTTTGGTTCGTTTCGAGACGCATACGACGCTGTTGTTCGTATGCTTGCGGTACGCTGCAGGCGAGGAATCCAGGCACATATGTGAACATCCGGGACTTGTTTTTGCCGGAGTCCCCATCTTACGAGGTTCTGCATAGAGTCTATTTCTCGTTCGGTGTATGCATCGAATCATTCGGTATCATTGTCGACCCGTGTTATGTGTCGACGGCACGTTTCTGACCGGTCAGTACAAGGGTCAAATCTTGACCGCCATTGGAATGGACGGAAACAATCAAATCGTGCCACTCGCTTTTGCTTTCGTGGAGAGTGAGAACACCAAAAGCTGGTTATGGTTTTTCAGGCAGTTGAAGATTTCAATTGTAAAGGACAAGCCGAATGTTTGCATCCTTCATGACGAGGCATGCGGGTATACTTGAAAGCTATTAAGACACCGAAAGAGCCTGGGCAAGAAACTCCATGGATTGACATTGAGAGCCGTTGGTGCATGCGCCACACAGGGGCCAATTTTTACACACAATTTAGGAAAAAGGACCTTATGAATGTCTTCAAGAGGTTGTGCATCCAGAACCAGCAGTGGAAGTATAATTTTTTGCGTAGCAAACTGCAGGAGTTGACGAAGAAACAAGTTGTGGAGAGGAAAGCAGCTCGAGATGCAAACATAGCAGCACATATGCAGGCCGTTGCAGCGGGAACAACAGCGGGAGAAGCACCGGTTTATGAGGCACCCGAAGGTCCGTGCGACTTTCCCGGATTTGACCCGCCCGGAACAAGGAGAAGGCGGGGAAGGCGGATTAAAAACTTTGAGCAGTGGATAGAGCATGAGCCTAAGGAGAGGTGGTCTTTGTTGCACGATACACATGGAGCTAGATACGGCGTCATGACAACCAACCTCGCAGAGTCGTATAACTTTGTGCTGAGAGGCAATAGAGCTTTGCCACTTACAGCTATAGTAGAGGGTATTTTCATGGGCACAGTTAAATATTACAGAGATAGACGTGAGAAGGCTTGGATGCACATGGTGAACAAACCAGCCACTCCATATTGTTCGAAGATTATGGAGTACATGCATAAGAAGAAGGAGAAAGCTAAGCATCTCCCTGTTGTTCAAATTGGTAATGTGGAAAGAAGGTTCGAAGTACGCTTACCTACAGATAGGTTCGGGTGTGGGAATCCGCAGCGAACGCATGATGTGAAAATTGGCAATGAAGAAAGGCCAACTTGCGAGTGCACATGCAACAAACCAAAGTTGCTTCATCTTCCTTGCTCACATGTGTTAGCTTGTTTGTGGTGTCCTGGGGATGTCGGAAATCTCGTTCGTCTCTCCGTATTATCTTAAGGAGGCCGTGCTGAACACCTGGACCGGTGAGCTGGAAGGATTTCGGTCAATGGGAAATTTCAACACTGTAAACCCTGCTGAAAGGCGATATATCCCAAACCCAACGCTACTGAGGACAGGCATCGGTAGACGGCCATCACGGCGCATCCGGAATGATATGGATGAATCCGAAGGCTGGAGGGCCAACGAGACAATGTTTCCTATGCAATCAATTTGGCCATTGGGACAGTAATTGTACAACCTTCGGCACGGCCCAGCGGGGAAGGGGGCAGCGAGGCACAAGGGGACGTCGCGGGAGGGGAAGAAACTAGTTCGCAACTTTGTTGCAACTTTATGTACTGAACAATGAATTTGTAATAAGTACGAAACTACTTGCAATTTTAAATGTGAACCTATCGTATTGTACCTTTATGTATTGAACAATGAATTTGTAATAAGTATGGAACTTCTTTGCAATTTTATTATGGTCATGTACGTTACAATAATTTATATCCGTATTATGTCATTTTGGTTTTGCAACTATGTTATCATTTGTAATGAGTAATAACGAATGTTTTGTTGTTTACGAAATGGCAGGAAGATCATTGCTCAATAGGGACATTGATCGGGCGCACCGTGCGGCCAAGCTAGAGGCCAACCCTAATAGCTTGTCACCAATGGTGACACGCGGGGGTAATCAAAATTGGCAGATACACCCCGGTTGGGTTCAGAGGTTTGTGCGATTTATTTGGTATATTCAATTTGAAGTAATGGCACATACTAATTGGATTCTTATATGAATTTGTAGGTTGAAGTGGGCTGGACTTCTACCTTTTGCACGGTTGGTTGAGGCCACTAGGTCGGAGGTCATCGGTGAGCGAGTAGGCACACCGATCAAGCGCCTTCGACAGGACCACTCCCTACTTACCAGCCTGGTGGATCGGTGGAGGCCCGAGACACACACGTTCCACTTTCGATGGGGAGAGATGGCCCCTACTCTCCGGGACGTGTCTTTCTTACTCGGGCCTACCATTGGCGGGTCAGCCCATAGGCCCGCTCGGCGGAACCGATGCGTTGGGATGAAGAAATGCCTGAACGTTTTGAGGAAACTCGTGCGGGCCAGACTGAGTTTCTCTGTGAGGACCACGGTCCAAAGTGTGACTGGTTACTCAACTTCGAGGTAACCATTGTTATAACAAATTTATTTATGGTTATTGCGTTGTTCTAACTAACATCTTTTTTTTCATGGTTGTAGGTTTCACAGTTCACACCGCCGATGAGTGAGGCACAGATCACTAGGAGTCTCGAGGCGTACATATTGTGGCTGCTTGGAAAGGTCATGTTCACGAGAGAACCATCAGACCACCATCAACAGGCGCTTCATCCCCATTGCACTGGAGATAGCAGAGGCACAAACCGCCGACGACATCATACATCGGAGTTGGGGTTCCACAGTTCTAGCAGCCATGTACCGAGGTTTGTGCAATGCTTGTACACTTGTCTCCCCCAAGTCTGACCTTCTTGGCTGCATTGTTCTTGCAGTTGTGGTCCTGTGAGAGGTTCCCGATTGGTCGGCCACACATAGATGCCGAGCGCCCTTTCGGGGCAAACGAGTTGGATGATCCGGACCACATCGATATGCCTACTTTCGGCATACTTTGGACACGTCGCGTGGTATGTAGACTGTAGAACATAGTTCTTTCGTAATTTATAGTTTTGCACGAGTACTGACTATTTCTCTCCGCAGAGACGATTTGCTCGCGACCAGGTCGGAAGCTGCTACCCCTGCGTTCACCGAGCGGTTCGACGTGCTCGATGATAGGGCGGTGATCCGGCAGCCCTATACGGCCGCCGCCGTGCATGCAAGGTACCCCGGCGGGATCTCTAACCTCTGCTATAGAGATTGTGCGTACTTGGATGACACGGTCGAAGATCATCTTCGATGTGTCCGTTGAGATAATGTCCCAGCGAGAGGATCATGAGGCGGTTCGGCTCTCGGCAGCTGAGTCGATCCTCCACCACCGATAGCGCCTCTCCCCGCCTACGTCCACAAGTAAGTTCCGAGCATCGCTAAGTTTAAGATTGTTCATCATGGTTCGGCTAACCGACACAATTATTTTCTGCGGGTACAACGGGAAGGGTACTAGCCACTCCTCGACATGGTGGCTTCGGCGCGTTGGCTCGTATGTTGCTGAGTGGGCTGGCGCGACAACACACGTACTGGCCGAACGATGAGCAGTTTGACCCACGAGGAGTTTGACGCATATACGCAGAGGTACACTGCAGCCACGCGAGTGCGCCTCATCCAGCCGGCCGATCCAGGTCGAGGCGCCACCTGCGTCTATGCACGATATGTACCCGATTCAGTCCACAGCCGGTAGTCGACAGCATGCGGTACGTATAACTTTCTATTCCACCATCATACTTGTCTTTTATCTATAGGGTTCTACGATTTATATGCTACCATCATTTTTCAGGGTCAGCTGACTGCAGACTTACAGGATGAAGTCGCTCGGTACACATGTCAAGTGTCCAGTGCACCTCTTCTGCAGCGTGACCAACATGTGTCATGGTTGAGACGACTCGAGGACAAGCTACGCGGGATCTACTCGGCTATCACGTGCAGCCGTAGTTCCGACGTCGTTCAGCACCACCTCCTTCCACCGCGACCCTCCACACAGCAGCAGCGACGACCACATCTCACACCGACCGTGACACCCAGACCACCGCCTCCTGGCCGGGCAGGAGGTTCGTCCTGGCAGCAGCACACTCCTTCCGTCGACGACTATCAGTACCAGCAACACGGATCACGGCCTCGTATCACGCCGACGGCGACACCCAGACCACCACCTCCTGACCAGGCAGGAGGTTCGTCGTGGCAGCAGCATCACACTCCTTCCTTCGACGACTTGCAGTACCATCAGCAGCAAGCTGCTTTCGACCAGTGGCAGCAGCAGCAAGCCCCTTTCATGGGAGGAGCAGGATACACACGGGGTATGTAGTATTCTATCTATTGTGTTCCATATACACTATACTCCACTTAGTTTGACATTACTTATGTTTCGTGCCACAGGATACACGCAGCACACTGCGTCCAATCCTTCATGGGGCGCTAGTGATCGGGATCCTGAGCACATGGAGTATTACAACACGGAGCAGAACTATATCGGTATGCAGACTCCTCCACCGAGCCCACACGGGAGACACGGTACGACCCCGAGTCCGGTTCCCGGATCCTCGCTCGCATAACCAGGGCTCCGGACAGGTTCGGTTGGACACCCCGTGCTACGCCGCCCCCACGAAACCCCAGACGCCGTCCATAATCTCAGATATTTATGTATCTATGTATCAGATATTTATGTATGCATTATGTATGAGACTTTTATGTATGAACTATGTATCAGACTTTTATGTATGAACTATGTATCAGTACTCTCCTAACCCTAAGCGTGTCGTGCGAATGAAGAAAATAAATCCATACAAGTAATCGGGTATTAGTAAGCCAATTGGTTTGTAGCAGGCCAGTTGGGCAGTAGCAGTCCAGTTGGTCAGCTATCGACCAACGAGTCAGCCACTCTGCTCCACCACAGCAGCCGACACCCAGTCGGTTTACTGCAGTCCGATCGGCCTGCTACAGGCCGACCGGGTCACACTTTTGGAAATTTTTGAAAACGCGCGCTATTCCTGCACTTAAATAATTAATTCGTATTATTTAAAAAAAATTCGCCATCAGGCTGGGGCGATGCTCCCATTTCGAAAAAAAAGCACGGTTCTCAAAGCAGGCCGGATGCCAAGAAAAGTTGGTCTACTAAAACGGTTTTGCTATGTCTCAGTCAACTGAGATTTTCTTAAGTCTAAGTCACTTACAAAATAGTACTTGAGTTGTACTTTTCTGTTAAAAAAGTGCAATTATATTTTTCTGCCAGAAATGTGCAACTAGACTGAGTTGCACTTTTCTTTAAACTGCAGTTGCACTTTTCTGAGTTGACTGAGACTTAAGAAAATCTCAGTCAACTGAGACATAGACACACCCCTATTAAAAAGCTCAATTCGGCTATTTTTCTGTGACCAGGCTACGGCGAGGGGAAAAGTAGGCCCTTCGTGCTGAAGGCATACGAGCATATGTAACTAACCTGCACTAATGTGCATCATTTTAGTCTCTCTCCATCTACAAAATAGTGGGTCAGTTTAAAATATGTTGAACACGAAAAAGATGCGTATTAACGTTACGATCAATCCACATGAATGGTTCCTGGTTTAGTCGAGCATTTGAATGGCAATTTTGTGTCCTGTTTGAAGCGTTTTTTGCCGACTTTAGTCAAAGTTTTTGCAACTGTTCGCGTATTTCAAAATTATTTCGACGAGTAGCTTCATCTCATTGTCTCATTGTCGCATACGACTTTTGTGCTCATGGTTATCCATTTTGCCATTCGTACACGAGTACATTTACGTCTTCCTAGTATATTGTACATAGTTGTACATCTACTCGTTTACGAATGTCGAAATAGAAAACTTTGAACATGAAAGTAGTGTGAAATGGTGAGGTGAAGCTATTCCCCGAAAGAATTTTGATATGATCAACCGTGTGCGAAAATTTGACAAAGCTCGTCCACAAATGGCTCAAAAAGAAACATCAAACCGAGTTCTAAACACTCGACGAAACGGCGAACCGATGACGAGAATGGAATCACAACATCGAGGCCATCTTTTTCATGTAGACCTTATCTCTAATTGATGAACGGTTACAAAGATTAGAGGTGATTATGATTGAACTAATTTAGTTAAACACAACCCTCCTCAACGTGCAGGCTACTACCAATTGTAGTGCATCTCGTTTCTTCAACCGAATCCAAGTGAGATTGTTAGCTTCCAAGTGTAGTACCAAAGTTGGTCCGAGTCAAGTTTCCACTCATACGGTAGCTACTGGGTCAAATTGCATGCGACGGGAAGAGACAAAAAATTGTTGCGAACAACCACCGCCCACCAGTCGACCCATCTCCCATCACCGAAGAAGACCATCACCGGCGGATGGTGAGGAGAGACGTTGGCAGGGAGAGGCGCAGATGACCCGCCGGCCACCACCAAACACGGCCGCCCCGCCCAAGACGTTGTATCCGCAGCCGTCGGGATCACCCCTGCAGCATCCGCAACCTGAAAGCCGCAACCCCTGCCATGGCAAACAAGCACGACACACCGCAAGAACACCGCCCGAGGCCGCCGCCCCGGAGCCCGCGCTAGGACCCACCACATCGGCCTCAGACTCTACCGGCCAGAGTTCACCGCTGCAGATCCAACACAACCTCCATCTGCGCGACGCGATAGGATAGTTTGTTGCCGCCCACAGCTTCACAGGGTTTGCCCGCACGCACACACTGACGAGTGCAGGGATGAGGGAAGATGCAGACTGGGGAGGTAGTCCTGCGGCGGCTAGGGTTGCCGCCCGAGTCAACCGACATGGGGTGCGACATGGGGGTTGTTTTTCTCATCAAATTTGACATGAGCTTTACGAGCATCCAGACGAATGTGCTAAAACAAATATTACTTTGTAGATGCAACAAAAAAGTATAGGACGCGAACTCGGGGCACCTGGGCACCAGTATGCCCTTCTTTTGGAAAAATAGAAATTTGTACCTTTGAGTTTTTAAAAAAATCAAAATTTATTTCGGGAGTATTTATACATGGTTTGTTATATCCGTGAAATGTTTCGGTAGAAAAGTCATAATGTTTTGGGTTGTACAAAAAACAAATTTCGGAAAGTATATAGCTACGGTATGAGAGTGGATTTTGTCCTTACACATATGGGTATGTGTATTTTCGTCATCGTCCATTTATTTCTTGAGATTCATACTCACCATGGTAGATGAAAAGATTTCTATCTATCTTTATTTTCTATCCAAATCTCAAAGCACAATGGATGGTGGCAGAAACGTACACATCAATGCTTTTAAGTACAAAAGTATTTCCCCTAAGAGTACTTTTGTTAGAAGTTTGTCGTTTGTATTTTCTAAAAATACAAGGAATTTTGGAACACTGGAATAGCATATATGTTGGGGTAGTAATAATGCTCGCTCTGAAATATCAATTATTATCAATAATATAATCGCATATTTTTTTAGAATATTGCAATTTCACATGTTTTTCAGCCAACGTGTCATACATCACCGTACTTAAATAATTTTCATTTGAATAGAATTAGTTTAGCTCTTTGTCAACTCCTGCAACATCGGATTTGGTTGCAATCGACTGAAGAGTTATGCATTGAATTTTACATGTGCGTTTGCTGAAAGAAAACAAAATAGCTCTTTTCGGTTGCAGGTAAGGTTGTAAATAGGGAAAATACCTAGAACCGTTAGATTTGCTATATTATTGGTGCTATAATAGTGAGTTTTAATACAAGTTGCAATAGAGAGCCAACAACATCACTTGGCTAAGAATTAAGTTAATTCTCACTCGAACACTTTAGATGTTATTGACTAAGTGACAAACTATGTTACCCTCTTAAAAAATGCATGCGTCTAACTAGCACTCGAGGGTTGGTTAGTCTATTCCAGCCAGCGGCTAAATAAGGTAAGCGTCCACCGACCACCTTGATTCCTTTCCAGATTGGCTCCGACAAGCCTGCACGGGAAACACGCCCGAGCCACCCATGCTAACCTCATGTTTTATTTGCAACAGGTAAAAAACTTGTCCCTCCTCCCCAAAACCTAGATCACTTACGCTGCAAGTCATTATGGGTGTGTTAGGTTGCATGGACCCATTCTTTCTGGGCGCGTTTGGTTGCCTGGGCCGATTTCCTGCATCACTGGCTGATGGCGTGTATTTCACACGTTCGTTGGGCAACCCCAAGAGGAAGGTATGATGCGCACAGCAGCAAGTTTTCCCTCAGAAAGAAACCAAGGTTTATCGAACCAGGAGGAGCCAAGAAGCACGTTGAAGGTTGATGGCGGCGGGATGTAGTGCGGCGCAACACCAGAGATTCCGGCGCCAACGTGGAACCTGCACAACACAACCAAAGTACTTTGCCCCAACGAAACAGTGAGGTTGTCAATCTCACCGGCTTGCTGTAACAAAGGATTAACCGCATTGTGTGGAAGATGATTGTTTGCAGAGAAAATAGTAAAACAAGTATTGCAGCAGATTTGTATTTCAATATTAAAAGAATGGACCGGGGTCCACAGTTCACTAGAGGTGTCTCTCCCATAAGATAAAAGCATGTTGGGTGAACAAATTACAGTCGGGCAATTGACAAATAGAGAGGGCATAACAATGCACATACATGACATGATAAGTATAGTGAGATT
Organism: Lolium rigidum; assembly: GCF_022539505.1. Taxonomy (NCBI): domain Eukaryota; kingdom Viridiplantae; phylum Streptophyta; class Magnoliopsida; order Poales; family Poaceae; genus Lolium; species Lolium rigidum. The sequence continues at coordinate 284,748,548 of NC_061509.1, forward strand.
TAATTGGGCATTACGACAAAGTACATAGACCGCCATCCAATCGCATCTATGCCTAAAAAGTCCACCTTCGAGGTTATCATCCGAACCCCTCCAGTATTAAGTTGCAAAGCAACAGACAATTGCATTAAGTATGGTGCGTAATGTAATCAACAACTACATCCTCGGACATAGCGCCAATGTTTTATCCCTAGTGGCAACAACACAACACAACCTTAGAACTTTCCATCATCTGTCCCGGTGTCAATGCGAGCATGAACCCACTATCGAGCATAAGTACTCCCTCTTGGAGTTAAAAGTAAAAACTTGGCCAGAGCCTCTACTAGAAACGGAGAGCATGCAAGATCATAAACAACACATGTATAATAACTTGATAATTAACATGACATGGTATTCTCTATCCATCGGATCCCGACAAACACAACATATAGAATTACGAGATAGATGATCTTGATCATGTTAGGCAGCTCACAAGATCCAACAATGAAGCACAATGAGGAGAAGACAACCATCTAGCTACTGCTATGGACCCATAGTCCAGGGGTGAACTACTCACTCATCACTCCGGAGGCGACCATGGCGGTGTAGAGTCCTCCGGGAGATGAATCCCCTCTCCGGCAGGGTGCCGGAGGAGATCTCCGGAATCCCCCGAGATGGGATCGGCGGCGGCGGCGTCTCGGTGAGGTTTTCCGTATCGTGGTTTTTCGCATCGTGGGTTTCGCGGCGGAGGCTTTAAGTAGGCGGAAGGGCGAGTCGGGGGCCGGACGAGGGGCCACACCATAGGGCGGCGCGGGCCCCCCGGGCCGCGCCGCCTTGTGGTGTCGCCACCTCGTGGCCCCACTTCGTGTGTTCTTCGGTCTTCCGGAAGCTCCGTGGAAAAATAGGCCCACTGGGTTTTCGTTTCGTCCAATTCCGAGAATATTTCGTTACTAGGATTTCTGAAACCAAAAACAGCAGTAAAACGAGAACCGGCACTTCGGCATCTTTTAATAGGTTAGTTCCAGAAAATGCACGAATATGACATAAAGTGTGCATAAAACATGTAGGTATCATCAATAACATGGCATAGAACATAAGAAATTATCGATACGTCGGAGACGTATCAAGCATCCCCAAGCTTAGTTCTGCTCGTCCCGAGCAGGTAAAACGATAACAAAGATAATTTCTGAAGTGATATGCCATCATAACCTTGATCATACTATTTGTAAACATATGTAGTGAATGCAGCGATCAAAACAATGGTAATGACATGAGAAAACAAGTGAATCATATAGCAAAGACTTTTCATGAATAGTACTTCAAGACAAGTATTAATAAGTCTTGCATAAGAGTTAACTCATAAAGCAATAAATCAAAGTAAAGGCATTGAAGCAACACAAAGGAAGATTAAGTTTCAGCGGTTGCTTTCAACTTGTAACATGTATATCTCATGGATAATAGTCAACATAGAGTAATATAACAAGTACAATATGCAAGTATGTAGGAATCAATGCACGGTTCACACAAGTGTTTGCTTCTTGAGGTGGAAAGAGATAGGTGAACTGACTCAACATAAAAGTAAAGAGAATGGTCCTTCAAAGAGGAAAGCATCGATTGCTATATTTGTGCTAGAGCTTTTATTTTGAAAACATGAAACAATTTTGTCAACGGTAGTAATAAAGCATATGAGTTATGTAAATTATATCTTACAAGTTGCAAGTCTCATGCATAGTATACTAATAGTGCCCGCACCTTGTCCTAATTAACTTGGACTACCGGATCTTTGCAATGCACATGTTTTGACCAAGTGTCACAATGGGGTACCTCCATGCCGCATGTACAAAGGTCTAAGGAGAAAGCTCGCATTTTGGATTTCTCGCTTTTGATTATTCTCAACTTAGACATCCATACCGGGACAACATGGACAACGAGATAATGGACTCCTCTTTAATGCATAAGCATGTGGCAACAATTATTATTCTCATATGAGATTGAGGATATATGTCCAAAACTGAAACTTCCACCATGAATCATGGCTTTAGTTAGCGGCCCAAAGTTCTTCTCTAACAATATGCATGCTCCAACCATGAAGGTGGTAGATCTCTCTTACTTCAGACAAGACGGACATGCATAGCAACTCACATGATATTCAACAAGGAATAGTTGATGGCGTCCCCAGAAACATGGTTATCGCACAACAAGCAACTTAATAAGAGATAAAGTGCATAGGTACATATTCAATACCACAATAGTTTTTAAGCTATTTGTCCCATGAGCTATATATTGCAAAGGTGAATGATGGAATTTTAAAGGTAGCACTCAAGCAATTTACTTTGGAATGGCGGATAAATACCATGTAGTAGGTAGGTATGGTGGACACAAATGGCATAGTGGTTGGCTCAAGGATTTTGGATGCATGAGAAGTATTCCCTCTCGATACAAGGTTTAGGCTAGCAAGGTTATTTGAAACAAACACAAGGATGAACGGTACAGCAAAACTCACATAAAAGACATATGGTAAATATTATAAGACTCCATACCGTCTTCCTTGTTGTTCAAAACTCAATACTAGATGTTATCTAGACTCTAGAGAAACCAAATATGCAAACCAAATTAGCAAGCTCTAAGTATTTCTTCATTAATGGGTACAAAGTATATGATGCAAGAGCTTAAACATGAGCACAACAATTGCCAAGTATCAAATTATCCAAGACATTTTAGAGTTACTACATGTATCATTTTCCAATTCCAACCATATAGCAATTTAACAAAGATGAAACTTCGCCATGAATACTATGAGTAGAGCCTAAGGACATATTTGTCCATATGCTACAGCGGAGCGTGTCTCTCTCCCATAAAGTGAATGCTAGGATCCATTTTATTCAAACAAAACAAAAAACAAAAACAAACCGACGCTCCAAGCAAAGTGCATAAGATGTGACGGAATAAAAATATAGTTTCAGGGGAGGAACCTGATAATGTTGTCGATGAAGAAGGGGATGCCTTGGGCATCCCCAAGCTTAGACGCTTGAGTCTTCTTAGAATATGCAGGGGTGAACCACCGGGGCATCCCCAAGCTTAGAGCTTTCACTCTCCTTGATCATATTGCATCATACTCCTCTTTTGATCCTTGAAAACTTCCTCCACACCAAACTCGAAACAACTCATTAGAGGGTTAGTGCATAATAAAAATTCACATGTTCAGAGGTGACACAATCATTCTTAACACTTCTGGACATTGCATAAAGCTACTGGACATTAGTGGATCAAAGAAATTCATCCAACATAGCAAAAGAGGCAATGCGAAATAAAAGACAGAATCTGTCAAAACAGAACAGATCCGTAAAGATGGATTTTATTAGGCCACCAGACTTGCTCAAACGAAAATTCTCAAATTGAATGAAAGTTGCGTACATATCCGAGGATCATGCTCGTAAATTGGCGTAATTTTCTGAGCTACCTACAGGGAGATAGACCCAGATTCGTGACAGCAAAGAAATCTGGAACTGCGCAGTAATCCAAATCTAGTACTTACTTTTCTATCAAAGACTTTACTTGGCACAACAAAACATAAAACTAAGATAAGGAGAGGTTGCTACAGTAGTAAACAACTTCCAAGACACAAATATAAAACAAAAATACTGGAGTAAAAATATGGGTTGTCTCCCATAAGCGCTTTTCTTTAACGCCTTTCAGCTAGGCGCAGAAAGTGTTTCTCAAGTAACATCGAAGGGTGGTACACCTACAGCGGGGTTTGGAGTTTTCTCAACCATGCATAGTATATTGGATACATAAGTTTCAGCGTCTCCCTTTTCATTAGTCTTAGGCTTGCTACTCTCATCAAACAAATTTTCAGGAACAAGCCAAGCATAGTTATGTTCTAGTGCATCATTCATAGCTAGGAGTTTACATGGTATTGGTGCTTTGATCTCCCCACCATCATTAGCATTATTAGTGTACCTTATCCTATCCATATCCATTTTTTCAAGGAGGCTAACAAAATTAGTATGAGAACCAAGCATATTAAATTTAGCAAAAACCTTTCTAGCTTCTCTTGCTAGACCACCAAATTCTCTAAGAAGGGTTTCTAAAACAAAATCTTTCTTTTCCCCTTCTTCCATATCACCAAGTGTAAGAAACATGTGTTGGATTATAGGATTGAGATTAACAAATTTAGTTTCCAACAAGCGAACTAAAGCAGCAGCAGCAATTTCATAAGTGGGAGCAAGGTCTACCAAGTGTCTATCTTCAAAATCTTCAACGGTACTAACATGGGTGAAAAATTCTTCTATATTGTTTCTCCCAATGATAGACCCTTGTCCTACCGGTATGTTCTTTGTGGTAAAATTAAAAGGAAACATGATGAATTAAGTAAAGTAAATGCAAGTAACTAATTTTTTTGTGTTTTTGATATAGCAAACAAGACAGTAAATAAAGTAAAGCTAGCAACTAATTTTTTTTGTATTTTGATATAGTGCAGCAAACTAAGTAGTAAATAAAATAAAGCAAGACAAAAACAAAGTAAAGAGATTGAGAAGTGGAGACTCCCCTTGCAGCGTGTCTTGATCTCCCCGGCAACGGCGCCAGAAAAAGAGCTTGATGGCGTGTATTTCACACGTTCGTTGGGCAACCCCAAGAGGAAGGTATGATGCGCACGGCAGCAAGTTTTCTCTCGAGAAAGAAACCAAGGTTTATCGAACCAGGAGGAGCCAAGAAGCACGTTGAAGGTTGATGGCGGCGGGATGTAGTGCGGCGCAACACCAGAGATTCCGGCGCCAACGTGGAACCTGCACAACACAACCAAAGTACTTTGCCCCAACGAAACAGTGAGGTTGTCAATCTCACCGGCTTGCTGTAACAAAGGATTAACCGTATTGTGTGGAAGTTGATTGTTTGCAGAGAAAATAGTAAAACAAGTATTGCAGCAGATTTGTATTTCAGTATTAAAAGAATGGACCGGGGTCCACAGTTCACTAGAGGTGTCTCTCCCATAAGATAAAAGCATGTTGGGTGAACAAATTACAGTCGGGCAATTGACAAATAGAGAGGGCATAACAATGCACATACATGACATGATAAGTATAGTGAGATTTAATTGGGCATTACGACAAAGTACATAGACCGCCATCCAACCGCATCTATGCCTAAAAAGTCCACCTTCGAGTTATCATCCGAACCCCCTCCGAGTATTAAGTTGCAAAGCAACGAGACAATTGCATTAAGTATGGTGCGTAATGTAATCAACAACTACATCCTCGGACATAGCGCCAATGTTTTATCCCTAGTGGCAACGAGCACAACACAACCTTAGAACTTTCATCACTTGTCCCGGGTGTCAATGCGGGCATGAACCCACTATCGAGCATAAGTACTCCCTCTTGGAGTTAAAAGTAAAAACTTGGCCGAGCCTCTACTAGAAACGGAGAGCATGCAAGATCATAAACAACACATGTATAATAACTTGATAATTAACATGACATGGTATTCTCTATCCATCGGATCCCGACAAACACAACATATAGAATTACGGATAGATGATCTTGATCATGTTAGGCAGCTCACAAGATCCAACAATGAAGCACAATGAGGAGAAGACAACCATCTAGCTACTGCTATGGACCCATAGTCCAGGGGTGAACTACTCACTCATCACTCCGGAGGCGACCATGGCGGTGTAGAGTCCTCCGGGAGATGAATCCCCTCTCCGGCGAGGGTGCCGGAGGAGATCTCCAGAATCCCCCGAGATGGGATCGGCGGCGGCGGCGTCTCGGTAAGGTTTTCCGTATCGTGGTTTTTCGCATCGGGGGTTTCGCGACGGAGGCTTTAAGTAGGCGGAAGGGCGAGTCGGGGGCCGGACGAGGGGCCACACCATAGGGCGGCGCGGGCCCCCCGGGCCGCGCCGCCTTGTGGTGTCGCCACCTCGTGGCCCCACTTCGTGTGTTCTTCGGTCTTCCGGAAGCTCCGTGGAAAAATAGGCCCACGGGTTTTCGTTTCGTCCAATTCCGAGAATATTTCGTTACTAGGATTTCGAAACCAAAAACAGCGAGAAAACGAGGACCGGCACTTCGGCATCTTGTTAATAGGTTAGTTCCAGAAAATGCACGAATATGACATAAAGTGTGCATAAAACATGTAGGTATCATCAATAACATGGCATAGAACATAAGAAATTATCGATACGTCGGAGACGTATCACTGGCGCAGCGGGAAGGAACCCCTGCGCGTCCAAGACGGGCCATGGGCCATAAAAGCGACTTTGTTTGGTGGCCTGCACGGAGATTTTTTGGCCCCGTGGACATTTGGACTCTGGCCGTTTGGTTGGTCGGTTTTCAGGCCTTGTAGCAGCCCAAACCGGCGCCCCTGCTGTTTGGTTGCAACCCATAATCCGGTTCTGGTAACCTCTTCCCTTCAGTGGTGAGGTTACCAGCGATCAACAACATAAGTAAGAACAAGTAAGAACACAATCATAGACGACAGATAACTTGATCATAGACGAGACAAGTTCACGGCACAACATTTTCCAGACATGATCATAGTTCTGGAGACAGCATAGAGGATCATAGTTCAAGACACTAGACACGAGCAGCAACTAGACTTGATATGGCACCAGGTTAGCTTCAGACATGGTGCTCGGAGACGATGCACCTGGTGTCATCGCCATGGTACGGGCACCTTGTCACCACCTCCGTGCAGGTGTGGTCGAAGATGACCACATTGTACTCCAAGGAGGACACCCTCCTGAAGGTGATGAACTAGCCTACCTTGAGCTGATGGGCGATGGCGAAGGCCGACCATCCCTGGTCGATGAATGCGTCATCGCCTTCTCTCCTCGTAGTCATCCTTGATGACCCACAAGTATAGGGGATCGCAACAGTCTTCGAGGGAAGTAAAACCCAAATTTATTGATTCGACACAAGGGGAGGTAAAGAATACTTATAAGCCTTAACAACTGAGTTGTCAATTCAGCTGCACCTGGAAAAGCACTAGCAACAGGGGTGATGTGAAAGTAGCGAGTAATATGAGAGCAGTAGTAACGATAACACAACGACGAGTAATAGTAGTATGAGAGCAATGGCACCGGAAAACAGTTGACATGTAGAACAAGTATATGATGATGAAAGATGGACCGGGGTTCCCAGCTATCTACACTAGTGGCAACTCTCCAATAACAAGTGTTGGGTGAACAAATTACGGTCGGGCAATTGATAGGATTGAAATAGCATTAAGACAGAATATCAAGATCATTAATCATGTAGGCATGTTTTCCAATAATAGTCGTACGTGCTCGCAATGAGAAACTTGCACAACATCTTTTGTCCTACCAGCCGGTGGCAGCCGGGCCTCAAGGGAAACTACTTGGATATTAAGGTACTCCTTTTAATAGAGTACCGGAGCAAAGCATTAACACTCCGTGAAAACATGTGTCCCTCACATCACCGCCATCCCCTCCGGTTGTCCCGATTTCTGTCACTTCGGGGCCTTTGGTTCCGGACGGTGACATGTGCATACAACTTGTAGATACAATCTAAGCAATAAGTATAGAGCTCAAATCTAAGATCATGCCACTCGGGCCCTAGTGACAAGCATTAAACACAACAAGATTGCAGCAACAATAACTTCATAAACTTTGTAGATAGACAATCATAATGTAACAATCCATCGGATCCCGACAAACACAACACCGATTACATCGGATGAATCTCAATCATGTAAGGCAGCTCATGAGATCATTGTATTGAAGTACATGGGGGAGAGAATACCAACTAGCTACAGCTAGAACCCGTAGTCCATGTGGGAACTACTCACGGAGCATGATGGAGGCGATGGCGTTGATGGAGATGGCTTCCGGGGCACTTCCCCGCCCGGCGGGTGCCGGGACGGAGACTTCTGTCCCCGAATTGGAGTTTCGCGATGGTGGCGGCGCCCACGGAGTCTTTCCGGAGTTTCGTCAAGAGTTACGGTGTTTTTAGGTCGAAAGGGATTTTATAGGCGAAGAGGCGGCGCAGGGGGCACACAGGGGCGCCACACCACGAGCCGGCGCGGGCCCGGGCCAGGCCGCGCCGCCCTATGGTGTGGTGGCCCTCCGGCCCCTCTCCGACTCTTCTTCGGTGTTCTGGAGCCTTCCGGGAAAAATAGGAGGTTTGGTCTTCGTTTCGTCGAATTCCGAGAATATTGCCCGAACAGCCTTTCCGGAACCAAAAACAGCGAGAAAACAGAAGCGCACTTGTGGCATCTTGTTAATAGGTTAGTTCCGGAAAATGCATGAAATCATCATAAAGTTCAAGCAAAACATGTAAGTATTGTCATAAAACAAGCATGGAACAACGAAATTATGGATACGTTGGAGACGTATCAAGCATCCCCAAGCTTAGTTCTGCTCGTCCCGAGCAGAGTAAACGATAAAAAGAATAATTTCGTAGTGACATGCTACTTACATAACCTTGATCATACTATTACAAAGCATATGAAATGAATGAAGTGACTCAAGGCAATGATCTATAGTTGCTAACAAGTAGATAACATATAGCAAAACTTTTCATAAAGAGTACTTTCAAGACAAGTATCAAAAGTCTTGCACAAGAGTTAACTCATAAAGCAATAAGTTCAAAGTAAAGGCATCGAAGCAACACAAAGGAAGATATAAGTTTCAGCGGTTGCTTTCAACTTGTAACATGCATATCTCATGGATAATTGTCAACACAAAGTAATATGATGAATGCAAATATGCAAGTATGTAAGAATCAATGCACAGTTGACACAAGTGTTTGCTTCTAAGATGGAAGGAAGTAGGTAAGCTGACTCAACATAAAAGTAGAAGAATGGCCCTTCAAAGAGGAAAGCATCGATTGCTATATTTGTGCTAGAGCTTTGGTTTTGAAAACATAAAGAGAGCATAAAAGTAAAGTTTTGAGAGGTGTTTGTTGTTGTCAACGAATGGTAGTGGGCACTCTAACCCCCTTGCCGGACAAACCTTCAAAGAGCGGCTCCCATGAATTATTTTTATTTTTGGGTGGCACTCCTTCCAACCTTTCTTTCACAAACCATGGCTAACCGAATCCTCGGGTGCCTGCCAACAATCTCATACCATGAAGGAGTGCCTTTTTATTTTAGTTTTATTATGATGAAACTCCTCCCAACCTTTGCTTACACAAGCCATGGCTAACCGAATCCTCGGGTGTCGTCCAACAATCACATACCATGGAGGAGTGTCTATTTTTGTTAATTAATTTGGGACTGGGAATCCCATTGCCAGCTCTTTTTGCAAAATTATTGGATAAGCGGATGTGCCACTAGTCCATTGGTGAAAGTTGCCCAACAAGATTGAAAGATAAACACCACATACTTCCTCATGAGCTATAAAACATTGACACAAATCAGAGGTGATAAATTTTGAATTGTTTAAAGGTAGCACTCAAGCAATTTACTTTGGAATGGCAGGAAAAACCACATAGTAGGTAGGTATGGTGGACACATATGGCATAGGTTTTGGCTCAAGGTTTTGGATGCACGAGAAGCATTTCCTCTCAGTACAAGGCTTAGGCTAGCAAGGTTGTTTGAAGCAAACACAGGTATGAACCGGTACAGCAAGACTTACATAAGAACATATTGTCATAAAACAAGCATGGAACAACAGAAATTATGGATACGTTGGAGACGTATCAATCCTCCAGTTGCATCCGGTGTTGGTGGTGACGATGATGTTGGAAGGGATATCTCCGAACCACTTGACGAAAGCTTTAGGGATAATGAGGCGGCCGAAGGTGGGCTTGAAGATGATTTTCAGGAAGTGGTCCGGCCCTGGCTCGTCGTGGAAGTGGACGACCTTAGCTGGCCTTCCACGACGCTTCTATGCCGGTCCCTCGCCGGGAACCTCAGCAGGTGACCCAAGCTTGAGCTTCTCAGTCTGCCAGAAGAACAGAAGCAATTAGAGGTGTGCGTGCTCACAAGTAGTGTAGATGCAAATTGACATTCATAACATTAGTAAGGCATCATACAGTTGCTCACACGGCAGGCATAGGGAGTGGCCACAAACTAACTGTAGTGTGCTACCTCAGTGGCACACATGACTAAGTTTGAGGCCACCACCTAGCCTGCCATTATTCCTTTGTTGAATCATTCACTAATGCACCAGACATACCAAATCGAGGCCTCATATGTAGTATCACATGGCAGGCAGAGGGACTGACCCCAAACTAAGTCTAGTGTGCCAGTAATAGGGCACACATGACTAAGTTTGAGGGCAGCACCATGCCTGTCGTTGTGCCATAGTTGAATCATTGGCCAATGCAGAACTGAAGAAGCAGAAACATGCAAAGCAGGGTATCAGAGGCCTCATACAGTGAGGACATATGTAGGAGATTGATACGTCTCCGACGTATCGATAATTTCTTATGTTCCATGCCACATTATTGATGATATCTACATGTTTTATGCACACTTTATGTCATATTCGTGCATTTTCTGGAACTAACCTATTAACAAGATGCCGAAGAGCCGATTCTTGTGTTTCTGCTGTTTTTGGTTTCAGAAATCCTAGTAACGAAATATTCTCGGAATTGGACGAAATCAACGCCCAGGGTCCTATTTTGCCACGAAGCTTCCGGAAGACCGAAGGAGAGTCGAAGTGGGGCCACGAGGTGGCGACACACCAGGGCGGCGCGGCCCGAGGCCCCGGCCGCGCCGACCTATGGTGTGGGCCCCTCGTGCCGCCTCTTTACCTGCCCTTCCGCCTACAAATAGCCTCCGTCGCGAAACCCCCGGTACCGAGAGCCACGATACGGAAAACCTTACCGAGACGCCGCCGCCGCCAATCCCATCTCGGGGGATTCCGGAGATCTCCTCCGGCACCTGCCGGAGAGGGGATTCATCTCCCGGAGGACTCTTCACCGCCATGGTCGCCTCCGGAGTGATGAGTGAGTAGTTCACCCCTGGACTATGGGTCCATAGCAGTCGCTAGATGGTTGTCTTCTCCTCATTGTGCTTCATTGTTGGATCTTGTGAGCTGCCTAACATGATCAAGATCATCTATCTGTAATGATATATGTTGTGTTTGTCGGGATCCGATGGATAGAGAATACTATGTTATGTTAATTATCAAGTTATTACCTATGTGTTGTTTAAGATCTTGCATGCTCTCCGTTATTAGTAGAGGCTCGGCCAAGTTTTCGCTATTAACTCCAAGAGGGAGTATTTATGCTCGATAGTGGGTTCATGTCTCCGTGAATGCGGGGAGTGACAGAAACCCCTAAGGTTATGGATGTGATGTTGCCACTAGGGATAAAACATTGATGCTATGTCCGAGGATGTAGTTATTGATTACATTACGCACCATACTTAATGCAATTGTATGTTGTTTTGCAACTTAATACTGGAAGGGGTTCGGACGATAACCTGAAGGTGGACTTTTTAGGCATAGATGCATGCTTGGATAGCGGTCTATGTACTTTGTCGTAATGCCCAATTAAATCTCACTATATTTATCATGACATGTATGTGCATTGTTATGCCCTCTCTATTTGTCAATTGCCCGACTCGTAATTTGTTCACGAAACATGCTTTTATCTTATGGGAGAGACACCTCTAGTGAACTGTGGACCCCGGTCCATTCTCTTATACTCGAAATACAAATCTGTCTGCAATACTTGTTCTTTACTCGTTTTCCGCAAACAATCATCTTCCACACAATACGGTTAATCCTTTGTTACAGCAAGCCGGTGAGATTGACAACCTCACTTTGTTTCGTTGGGGCAAAGTACTTTGGTTGTGTTGTGCGGGTTCCACGTTGGCGCCGGAATCTCTGGTGTTGCGCCGCACTACATCCCGCCGCCACAACCTTCAACGTGCTTCTTGGCTCCTCCTGGTTCGATAAACCTTGGTTTCTTTCGAGGAAAACTTGCTGCTTGTGCGCATCATACCTTCCTCTTGGGGTTCCCAACGAACGTGTGAGTTACACGCCATCAAGCTCTTTTCTCGGCGCCGTTGCCGGGGAGATCAAGACACGCTGCAAGGGGAGTCTCCACTTCCCAATCTCTTTACTTTGTTTTTGTCTTGCTTTATTTTATTTACTACTTTGTTTGCTGCATTATATCAAAACACAAAAAAATTAGTTGCTAGCTCTACTCTATTTATTGTCTTGCACTCTATATCAAAAACACAAAAAAATCAGTTACTTGCATTTATTTTATCTAGTTTGCTTTATTTACTACTGCTAAAATGGCCACCCCTGAAAATACTAAGTTGTGTGACTTCACAACCACAAATAATAATGATTTCCTATGCACACCTATTGCTCCACCTGCTACTACAGCGGAATTCTTTGAAATTAAACCTGCTTTACTGAATCTTGTTATGCGAGAGCAATTTTCTGGTGTTAGTTCTGATGATGCTGCTGCCCATCTCAATAATTTTATTGAATTGTGTGAAATGCAAAAGTATAAAGATGTAGATGGTGATATTATTAAATTGAAATTGTTTCCTTTCTCATTAAGAGGAAGAGCTAAAGATTGGTTGCTATCTCTGCCTAAGAATAGTATTGATTCCTGGACTAAATGCAAGGATGCTTTTATTGGTAGATATTATCCCCCTGCTAAAATTATATCTTTGAGAAGTAGCATAATGAATTTTAAACAATTGGATAATGAACATGTTGCTCAAGCTTGGGAAAGAATGAAATCTTTGGTTAAAAATTGCCCAACCCATGGACTGACTACTTGGATGATCATCCAAACCTTCTATGCAAGACTAAATTTTTCTTCGCGGAATTTATTGGATTCGGCTGCTGGAGGTACCTTTATGTCCATCACTCTTGGTGAAGCAACAAAGCTCCTTGATAATATGATGATTAATCACTCTGAATGGCACACGGAAAGAGCTCCACAAGGTAAGAAGGTAAATTCGATTTGAAGAATCCTCTTCCTTGAATGATAAGATTGATGCTATTATGTCTATGCTTGTGAATGGTAGGACTAATGTTGATCCTAATAATGTTCCGTTAGCTTCATTGGTTGCTCAAAATTCTAGGCCATATCCTGCTAATGGTAACTCTTATGATAGATATGTTTCACCTAATGAGGAAAAGATGTTAGAAATTGAAAGATCCACCAAGAGCTTTATGCAATCACAATATGAGCAAAATAAATTGTTTACTAAAACTATGAATGAACAATCTACCTTGTTGAAGAATATAGGAAATCAACTTGAAAATCTGAATATGGAGATTTACGGGTTGCAAACTAAACTTGCAAATGCTGAAAACCGAATCTCATACATGTCTGCGTCACAATCTTCTTTAATTAATAAAATGGCTGCTAAACCTGAGGATATTGAAAATAAAATTGTTACTACAGCAAATTCCATCCAAGTTAGAATTAATAAGAATATAAGATTAATGGCTGAACTGCGTGCTAGGTGGGATAGAGAAGAAAATGAAAAACTAGCTAAAGAGAAAAATGTAGCTAAAGTTTGGACTATTACCACCACTAGCAATGCTAATGATTCACATGTTGCTGCACCTCCTACTATTAATGGTAAAGTAATTGGTGTTGGCAATGTTTCTACTCCTAGTGCAAAGCGCGCAAAATTACCTGAAACCGCTAAAACTGCTGAAACTGCCTGTGATAAAATTGCTGAAATTTTTTCCAACCTTGGGGATGATAATCCCATTGCTTTAGATTGTAATGATTTAGATTTTGATGATTGCCACATCTCTGAAGTTATAAAGTTCTTACAAAAACTTGCTAAGAGTCCCAATGCTAGCGCTTGTAAGCTTGGCTTTCACAAAACATATTACAAATGCTCTCATAAAAGCTAGAGAAGAGAAACTAAAACTTGAAACTTCTATTCCTAGAAAGCTAGAAGATGGTTGGGAGCCCATCATTAAAATGAGGGTCAATGATTTGATTGTAATGCTTTATGTGATCTTGGTGCAAGTATTTCTGTTATGCCTAAGAAAGTCTATGATATGCTTGACTTGCCACCATTGAAAAACTGTTATCTGGATGTTAATCTCGCTGATAATGCTAAAAAGAAACCTTTGGGGAGAGTTGATAATGTTCATATTATGGTTAACAATAACCTTGTCCCCGTTGATTTTGTTGTCTTGGATATTGAATGCAATGCATCTTGCCCCATTATATTGGGAAGACCTTTTCTTCGAACCGTTGGTGCTACTATTGATATGAAGGAAGGTAATATTAAATATCAATTTCCTCTCAAGAAAGGTATGGAACACTTCCCTAGAAATAGAATGAAGTTACCTTATGATTCTATTATTAGAAAAAATTATGATGTTGATGCTTCGTCTCTTGATGTTACTTGATATACACTTTCTGCGCCTAGCTGAAAGGCGTTAAAGAAAAGCACTTATGGGAGACAACCCATGTTTTTACTACAGTATTTTTGTTTTATATTTGAGTCTTGGAAGTTGTTTACTACTGTAGCAACCTCTCCTTATCTTAGTTTTATGTTTTGTTGTGCCAAGTAAAGTCTTTGATAGTAAAGTGAATACTAGATTTGGATTACTGCGCGGAAACAGATTTCTTTGCTGTCACGAATCTGGGTCTAATTCTCTGTAGGTAACTCAGAAAATTAAGCCAATTTACGTGAGTGATCCTCAGATATGTACGCAACTTTCATTCAATTTGGTCATTTTCATTTGAGCAAGTCTGGTGCCTCAATAAAATCCATCTTTACGGACTGTTCTGTTTTGACAGATTCTGCCTTTTATTTCGCATTGCCTCTTTTGCTATGTTGGATGAATTTCTTTGATCCATTAATGTCCAGTAGCTTTATGCAATGTCCAGAAGTGTTAAGAATGATTGTGTCACCTCTGAACATGTTAATTTTTATTGTCCACTAACCCTCTAATGAGTTGTTTCGAGTTTGGTGTGGAGGAAGTTTTCAAGGATCAAGAGAGGAGTATGATACAATATGATCAAGGAGAGTGAAAGCTCTAAGCTTGGGGATGCCCCGGTGGTTCACCCCTGCATATTCTAAGAATACTCAAGCGTCTAAGCTTGGGGATGCCCAAGGCATCCCCTACTTCATCGACAACATTATCAGGTTCCTCCCCTGAAACTATATTTTTATTCCGTCACATCTTATGTGCTTTGCTTGGAGCGTCGGTTTGTTTTTGTTTTTGTTTTGTTTGAATAAAATGGATCCTAGCATTCATTGTATGGGAGAGAGACACGCTCCGCTGTAGCATATGGACAAGTATGTCCTTAGGCTTTACTCATAGTATTCATGGCGAAGTTTCTTCTTCGTTAAATTGTTATATGGTTGGAATTGGAAAATGCTACATGTAGTAATTCTTAAATGTCTTGAATAATTTGATACTTGGCAATTGTTGTGCTCATGTTTAAGCTCTTGCATCATATACTTTGCACCCATTAATGAAGAAACACATAGAGCTTGCTAATTTGGTTTGCATATTTGGTTTCTCTAAAGTCTAGATAATATCTAGTATTGAGTTTTGAACAACAAGGAAGACGGTGTAGAGTCTTATAATGTTTACAATATGTCTTTTATGTGAGTTTTGCTGCACCGTTCATCCTTGTGTTTGTTTCAAATAACCTTGCTAGCCTAAACCTTGTATCGAGAGGGAATACTTCTCATGCATCCAAAATCCTTGAGCCAACCACTATGCCATTTGTGTCCACCATACCTACCTACTACATGGTATTTCTCCGCCATTCCAAAGTAAATTGCTTGAGTGCTACCTTTAAAATTCCATCATTCGCCTTTACAATATATAGCTCATGGGACAAATAGCTTAAAAACTATTGTGGTATTGAATATGTACTTATGCACTTTATCTCTTATTAAGTTGCTTGTTGTGCGATAACCATGTTTCAGGGGACGCCATCAACTATTCTTTGTTGAATATCATGTGAGTTGCTATGCATGTCCGTCTTGTCCGAAGTAAGAGAGATCTACCACTTTAATGGTTGGAGCATGCATATTGTTAGAGAAGAACATTGGGCCGCTAACTAAAGCCATGATTCATGGTGGAAGTTTCAGTTTTGGACATATATCCTCAATCTCATATGAGAACACTAATTGTTGCCACATGCTTATGCATTAAAGAGGAGTCCATTATCTGTTGTCCATGTTGTCCCGGTATGGATGTCTAAGTTGAGAATAATCAAAAGCGAGAAATCCAAAATGCGAGTTTTCTCCTTAGACCTTTGTACAGGCGGCATGGAGGTACCCCATTGTGACACTTGGTTAAAACATGTGTATTGCGATGATCCGGTAGTCCAAGCTAATTAGGACAAGGTGCGGGCACTATTAGTATACTATGCATGAGGCTTACAACTTGTAAGATATAATTTACATAACTCATATGCTTTATTACTACCGTTGACAAAATTGTTTCATGTTTTCAAAATAAAAGCTCTAGCACAAATATAGCAATCGATGCTTTCCTCTTTGAAGGACCATTCTTTTTACTTTTATGTTGAGTCAGTTCACCTATCTCTCTCCACCTCAAGAAGCAAACACTTGTGTGAACTGTGCATTGATTCCTAATACTTGCATATTGCACTTGTTATATTACTCTATGTTGACAATTATCCATGAGATATACATGTTACAATTTGAAAGAAACCGCTGAAACTTAATCTTCCTTTGTGTTGCTTCAATACCTTTACTTTGATTTATTGCTTTATGAGTTAACTCTTATGCGAGACTTATTGATGCCTATCTTGAAGTACTATTCATGAAAAGTCTTTGCTTTATGATTCACTTGTTTACTCATGTCATTACCATTGTTTTGATCGCTGCATTCATTACATATGTTTACAAATAGTATGATCAAGGTTATGATGGCATGTCACTTCAGAAATTATCTTTGTTATCGTTTTACCGCTCGGGACGAGCAGAACTAAGCTTGGGGATGTTGATACGTCTCCGACGTATCGATAATTTCTTATGTTCCATGCCACATTATTGATGATATCTACATGTTTTATGCACACTTTATGTCATATTCGTGCATTTTACGGAACTAGCCTATTAACAAGATGCCGAAGAGCCGATTGTCTGTTTTCTGCTGTTTTTGGTTTCAGAAATCCTAGTAACAAAATATTCTCGGAATTGGACGAAATCAACGCCCAGGGTCCTATTTTGCCACGAAGCTTCCAGAAGACCGAAGGAGAGTCAAAGTGGGGCCACGAGGTGGCGACACACCAGGCGGCGCGGCCCGGGCCCCGGCCGCGCCGACCTATGGTGTGGGCCCCTCGTGCCGCCTCTTTACCTGCCCTTCCGCCTACAAATAGCCTCCGTCGCGAAACCCCCAGTACCGAGAGCCACGATACGGAAAACCTTACTGAGACGCCGCCGCCGCCAATCCCATCTCGGGGGATTCTGGAGATCTCCTCCGGCACCCTGCCGGAGAGGGGATTCATCTCCCGGAGGACTCTTCACCGCCATGGTCGCCTCCGGTGACATAGGCATCCCAAATGGGCCTGCCGAATATAGTACCCGGGGTTTATTGAAGGCCCACTACCCGAAGAATAAGAAGATTCGGAAGCCCAAGATGTATTTAAGGAAAAGATAGAGTTGTAATAGGAAGTGTTATTTGTAATCTGGCGGGATGAGTTAGAAACCGTCCCGGACTCTGTAACTTGTACAAAACGAAACCCTCGGCTCCACCTCTTATATAAAGGGGGAGTCGAGGGACGAGGAGATCATCGAATCATTGTCTGCAAACCCTAGTTTTTATAATCGTCGAGTACTTTTCGGCTGAAACCTTCGAGATCTACTTACCCTCTACTTCTAACTAAACCCTAGCCTACAATCCATAGGCATTGATAAGTTAATCCCTTGTCAATTGGCGCCGTCTGTGGGAATTAGAGGCGTAAGGATCTGATCTCGATGGCACGTTCAAGATCTTCGGCATCATCAACTGGAAGCAACACTATGGATCGAGGTAAACAGATCGCTGCTGGTCTTGTTGATTTTGTTCCTCACCCACCCTCCCGTTTGGATGCATATGCGTATCTGGCGGAGCCCTTGGAGATGACGTTCGGAAGGTTCCACTTTCGCGTCGAGAAGGAAGGATCGTATCGTGTCGAAATTCCGATTTCGTCGGGATCGTCGGCGGTCGATTCTGATTTTTCAAGCTATGCATCGTCAACTGAGTCAGAAGAAGAAACTTCGGCAACACGTTACATCAGCATCAGAACAAGAGAGAAACTCGCCAAGATCTTCAGTGACACATCGTTTGAGTCATCCGCGGACTCATATATAAGCGATGGCTCAAGCGATGTCGACAGTTACGACTTCATCGACAAATCCATCACAATGGGCAAGGTCTTCATCAATCTCAACAATGATGTCACCAAACCCAACATAGATCTGGGTACCAAATACCATCAGATTTATGCTATCGAAAATCAAGAGGAAACATCGGAGGCTTTCGACGAATTGGGAAATCCTTTTGTCGATCCCTCAGATCTAAGGAGAGGTATGGGCACTAAATATGACGGGCCCACACCACGCGTCAGAGTTCAACTTCCACAGGCAGCTTGGGATAGAGCGGCAAAAGCCTTAGATGGTTCGGAGCCAATGACGACGACAGCTACGGCTCAAGAACTGCAAGCTTATCAATATAGGCTCGCACGAACTGCCAGAGAAATAGAAAAACAGACGACTGAGTTGAACAGGAGAAAGGAGGCAGCTTCGCATCCAAGCAGGAGAAGGGCGGATCTAAGTGGACAATCTAGAGTTTCGGGTGATAGCCACAGAGAGGCTCGGAACGAGAGGAAGATCAAGGTTACAACACATACCCGAAGCGAAAAGAGAGCACTTGGTTCAAAACCTCGACATGTCCTTTATGTCGATAGATACAAGAGTAAATATTATCCCTAAGACACCGAATCTGGGTATATGGCGACACAAGCTTACATCCTCGCATCCAGGCCACCCCCGGAGATCCAAGGGAAACATTATATAATATGGCGTTAGCAGGGGTTGGAGCTATGGGGACAACGTTCGTAGCAACGCCTCCCGAAGGAGCGACAAGGCAAAATAGTCCACGACCTGCGGCAGCAACGGCGGCAGCTCCTGAAGGACCAAGTGGAGCAAGAGATGCAGGAGCACAAGCAAGGGTCGATAGAGCGAGGCAAAGCAGAAGAGATCATCGGCAGTCCCCGGAGCTTAATGACGAGGATATGTGCGGTCTACCGTGCTTCACGAGAAGAGTCCGAAAAACTCGAGTCCCCTCAGGATTCAAGTTACCCGATCACTTTAAAAAGTTCGACGGCCTGCAAGATCCGGAGGACTGGCTAATTGATTACCTCGAGACGGTGAAGCTAACTGGAGGAACTAGAGCAACAGCCATGCAAAGTATTCAGGTGCACTTAAGTGGAGCCGCACGATCTTGGATCAAAAAACTTCCGCCAGGATCCATCGACAACTCGGGAAAGTTTCGAGGACATATTCGTCAAGAACTTCAGGTCCACGTGCAAAAAACCTGCGTCGTTAGAAGAGCTGAGGGCATGTCGACAAAAGCCAGATGAGTCAATGAGAAAATATATCCAAAGGTGGAACATCATAAAAAACTCGGCAGAAAATATATCTGACGAAAGAGCAATAGATGCGTTTGTCGCAGGAATTAGGCGTGGAGATTTTGTCGAGGATTTGGGAAGGACCAATCCAAAAACAGTATCCGCGTTGATGGAAATAGCAAATAGATGGGCAGACGGAGAAGACGCCGTCCACAATAAACGACACAGGTCGCCAGAGGAGGACCGTGGTCGAAATTATCAATCGAGGCGACGATTTCCTCGGCGTATCGTGAACTACGACGCTCCAGGGCAAATTTCGGCTGGATTCCGAGCCAGCGCAGGAGGAAATAATAGAGATGATTATCAGAGAAGTAATAAACAGAGAAGCGACAATAGAGACGACTCCCGCAATAGACAAAATAGTGGGCCGAGGTTTCCAAAACCTTTCATGTCCCCCGAAGAAATGCTGAACGGACCGTGCCAGATGCACTTCTTCCTCGACAGCAATGGGAAAAGACAGTCAGGGCACCTGCAGAAAGACTGTCGAAATTTTCAGGCAATGTTCAGATACGCAGAAAATGCTCACGCTCGAGCAGCACGAGAGAAATCCTCGGGAGCCCGGGAGCGAAGTTCACCTACCGCCACCTCCCGCGATTACGAGAGGACAATCGACACCAGCTCGGAATAGCGGCAGCACCTGCACCACCACCCTATGTTGATCCTAACTCCAACGGAGCAGTGTCGATGATTCAGAAGGGAAGGCCGTCCAATAGAGCTCAAAAAGTAATCTCGAGACAAGTGTTCATGGCAGAGAAAATGCCTCCACCAACAGTTGAGTACCTCAATTGGTCAGGGCAAGACATCGGCTTCACCATAGCGGACCACCCGCAGCAAGTTCCTCGACCAGGGCAGTCAGCACTTATTCGCCGGCAGCTATTGCGGGCTTTGATGTTTCTCGAGTATTCATAGATGGTGGCAGCAGCTTAAACCTTATGTATGCAGATACATTGAGGAAGATGAACATATCCTTAGCAAACTTGAAGCCAACGGACACAAGGTTCCACGGCATCACACCGGAGAAACCAAGTTACCCATTGGGAAAGATCAACCTCGACGTTCAGTTCGGAACTCGAGAAAATTATAGAATCGAGAAACTGGAGTTTGAAGTCGTGGATTTTCCATCACAGTACCACGCCTTGTTGGGACGACCAGCATATGCTAGATTTATGGCAGTACCACACTATACATACCTGTTATGGAGATTGCCTGGACCCAAGGGACCAATCACGGTCAAAGGGAGTTTCGCCTTAGCTGATAAGTGCGACAAGGATTTCCATCGGTTATCGAAACCTTCGGGATGCAAGCTGAATACTTGGCGTCGAAAAGCATGGACTGATTATGACGTACCGCCGGACGTTGGAAGGCCAAACAAAGAATCAACTTTCAACACGAAAAAAATTCTAAGGAGGTGCGGATTCACCCGACGGATCCAAAAAGACGACATCCATTGCAAACAACATGGATATCGCATAGGAAAGCGCGCTCGTCGAGTTCCTCCGTGAGAACTGGAAAATCTTCGCATGGTGTCCAGCTGACATGCCAGGAGTACCCGGGGAACTTGCCGAGCACCACCTAAATTTGGATCCAACAGCGAAACCAATCAGACAACCTTTGCGGCGTTTTTCGGAACCAAACCGCAAAGCCATGCTATCAGAAATAAATCGACTAGAGGAAGCTGGTTTTATCAGAGAGATATCTACAGAAGCCACATGGGTAGCTAACCCAGTGATGGTGCCAAAGAAAAACACGACAGTCCTTCGCATGTGCGTCGACTTTACGTGTCTCAACAAACATTGTCCTAAGGATCACTTTCCCCTCCCAAGGATCGATCAAATCATCGACTCCACGGCAGGTTGTGAACGTCTTTCCTTTTTGGATGCATACTCGGTTATAACCAGATCAGATTAAAAGAAGATGATGAAGCCAAAACAGCGTTTATTACACCTTACGGCGTGTTTTGCTACAAGACAATGCCCTTCGGTCTAAAAAATGCGGGAGCAACATATCAGAGGATGATGCAGAAGTGTTTAGCAACACAGATCGGGAAAAACGTGCAAGTATACATCGATGATGTTGTCATAACGTCAAAAAGGGGACAACGCTGATCGAGGATCTCAAAGAAACTTTTGACAACCTCGACAAATTCTGCCTCAAGCCGAACCCGACGAAGTGTTCTTTTGGCGTCCCAACAGGAGAACTTCGGGATTTCTAGTTTCAGCAAGAGGGATTGAAGCAAATCCCGACAAAATACAAGCCATAGTAACAATGAGGAAGCCAACGAAGTTGAAAGAAATACAAGCAGCTAACCGGGCGAGTCGCAGCTTTGAGCAGATTCGTCGCCGGGTTAGGAGAAAAAGCGTTACCATTTTATGCGCCGATAAAACAAGGAGATAAATTCCGAGTGGAACGAAGAGGCCGATAGAGCTTTCGAGGATCCGAAGCGAAAAATCTCGACACCACCAATCCCGGTGGCTCCAAAGGAAAAGGAACCTCTCCTGTTGTATATTGCAGCCACACCCCAAGTGGTTAGCACGGTGTTAGTTGTCGAAAGAGAAGAAGAAGGGAAAATCCATGGAGTGCAGTGGCCAGTATACTTCGTGAGCGAAGTCTTGTCGCCGTCAAAACAAAGGTACCCTCGGTACCAAAAGCTAGCATATGGAGTGTTCACGACAGCACGAAAATTGCGCCACTATTTTTCGGCACACCCGATCACAGTGGTCAACGAAGCTCCCTTGTCAAATATACTGAACAACCCAGAAGCTACGGGTCGTGTCTCCCTTTGGGGAATAGAACTTTCCCCTCGGGACATCACGTACGAAAAAGAAAAGCAATAAAGTCGCAAATACTGCCGGACTTCATCGCAGAGTGGATGGAGTTGCAAAATACAGGACCTCCAGATTTATCGAGAACCTGGACTATGAACTTTGATGGGTCCAAGAGACTAGAAGGGGCTGGCGCAGGAGTGGTACTCATATCACCTGAAGGCGACAAGTTGAAGTACATCCTTCGGATGACGTTCCCTAACGCATCTAACAATGAAGCAGAATATGAGGCTCTCATACACGGGATGAAGATGGCGAAAGCCCTGCGGAGCAACTCGATTAAAAATCTTTGGCGATTCACAGTTAGTAGCTCAGCAAGTTATGAACCAATGTGACGCAATCAATGATAGCATGATGGCATACAAGGAGGTGTACAATGAGCTCGAGAAGTTATTCGATGGATGCGAAGTAAATCATATTAGTAGATTGAGCAACGACGAAGCCGACGTTCTTGCAAACATCGGGTCGCGAGTGCCTTGCAGTCCCACCAGGTGTATTTTGGGAAGAGATAACGAGAGAGATCCACTGAGTCGACAAAATCAAAAAAGAAGGAGAAGAAACCCTCGGGGGCTACCAAGGAAAAGCAAGAGGAAGAAGAAGAAGAGCAAGACCTGGTCATGGTAATACAGATACCATGGATGCAGCCATACATATCATACATCCTCAGGAAAGAAATACCCGACGATCCAGTCGAGGCAAGGCGAGTAATTCGACGCTCCAAAGCTTTCACAGTGGTTAAGGGAGAATTATATAAGCGAAGTATTTCAGGCGTCTTGCAAAGGTGCGTCACACCTGAAGAAGGAAGAATAATTCTGAAGGACGTGCACGAAGGAATATGTGGCCACCACGCAAGTAGTCGAGCTATCGCAGCCAAGGTCTTTCGGGCAGGATTCTACTGGGTAACAGCAATTGAGGATGCTAAGGACATAGTACGAACTTGCGACGCGTGTCAAAGGTTTGCCGCAAAACCTCACTCTCCAGCAGCAGAGCTAGCACCAATACCTTTGTCGTGGCCCTTTGCACAATGGGGACTCGATATGGTGGGCAAGTTACACAAATCGTGGCCAGGAGGAAAGGAATACATGCTAGTAGCTGTCGACAAATTTACAAAGTGGATAGAAGCAAAGCCGATAAATTCACCAGACGGAGCATCTGCAGTAAAATTCATAAAAGGCCTCGTCTTCAGATTTGGAGTGCCCCACAGCATCGTCACAGACAATGGCAGCAACTTCACATCCAATGAATTCAAAGACTATTGCAAAGAGGTGGGTATCAAGCTGAACTTTGCGTCAGTTGCACATCCGCAAACCAATGGGCAAGTCGAGAAAGCCAATGGCATCATCTGCAATGGCATCAAGAAACGCCTGTTGGGACCTTTAGAAAAAGCTCGACATACCTGGCCTGAAGAACTACCAAGTGTGCTGTGGAGCATCCGAACAACACCAAATACGGCGACACAGGAAACCCCATTTTTTCTAGTCCATGGCGCGGAAGCAGTACTTCCAATAGAAATAGAGCACGACTCCCCTAGAGTCACAGCATATGATGAAGAAGCGTCAAAGACAGCATTGGAAGACGATGTAGATGCACTCGACGAAGCTCGAGACGAAGTATTATCAAGGGTCACCAAATATCAACAGGACTTGAAAAATTATCACAGTCGACGTTTGCAGCCAAGATCTTTTCAAGTGGGGGATTTAGTTCTTCGTCTCACGCAAAAAAGTCATGAAAAACTCGAGTCACCATGGCTTGGTCCCTATATCGTCACGGAAGTAATTGGAGGAGGAGCATACAGAATAAAGGACAAGAAGACAGGGGTGGAGGAGCAAAACCCCTGGAACGTGGCGCAACTCAGGCGGTTCTACGCCTAGAGCTAAAATATAGTCCTTGTAAAAACTTCAATGTACTGAAATGCCCACGAGTTTTCAGACGCACTCTTTTCCTTTTTCGGGGCACCGAGTGGGGCCGGGAAAGGTTTTTAATGAGGCGGGCTCGTGGTGCTACAATATAATAAAGATAGTGGAGATATACTTCTTATTCTTCGACACGCTCGGGGGCTCAAACGCCCAAGTCTCAAAATACATACAATATAGATTCACTGAAATATTTCGCCTTGGTACATTAATACCTCGCCAAATATAACAAAATCGGAAGACAGCAATCATAAATATAGTGTACACATCAAAAAACGTAAGTGCCTTGGTTTAAAAACCTCGCCATGCAAATATAGAACTTCGACATCAAAGATACTCAAGGGACAAACAAGGATGTTTTATTCCAGCAGAAAAAATAGATTTCAAGGAAGGAAAAATAGTGCAATCTTCGCCTAGTTAGGCTCGGGGGCTTCAACAACATAGAGGACCTCAGCAACATACAATAAGTTCCTTCGGAAATACAAAAAAAAAAAAAGAGAGAGGAGGGAAAACAAAAAGAGTGAGATACAAGGTTTTCTAACATGATACAAGTCAATTAAATCCCAAGATAGTATCTACCGACAAACCCCTGGTTGTTTTATGTTCAGCATAAGAACCCTTGGTAAAGAACTCCGAGTCCATCCGAAGAAGTTCATCTATCATCGACTCGGCCACAGGAGCTACCATTGCATCGATTGAGTCAATATCATTTTTCCGACGCGTTTTCTTGGCCGAGCAACCAACAACAATCTTCGTCGAGTCCAACTTTGGATAACAAATGTTTATCATAATCATGGCAAATCTCGCTCCAGCGAGTGAGTTGAGCCCGCACAAAGTTATGGATGCGAGGAGCATCTCTGAATACCTCCAATAATTCGGGAAGAGTTTTCGGAACCTCGTTTCGCGGAAACAGATTCCTATAGACAAGGGTTAATGTCGACGTGCAAAAGCTGAGAAAATCACGCACCTGGCAAGCACGATCTTGGAATCTAACAATTTGTTGGGTTCGTTCAGGAGTGGCCCAGAACAAACACCCATGATTAAGGGAGAGATTAACAAGAAGATTTGTCCTCTCATTCACTCTCTGATCTTCGGCAGCAGAATCAAGAACTGAGCCTGTTAAAAGCGACAGGGCAAGAAATTGGAAGAAAGGCACAGCAAGATAAAGAAGAGGCATCAAAAGAAAGCAAAAACGTACCTAGCATATCTGTGCTAGCTTCTAGCATTAGCTCAAGCATACTATTTTCTCGGGTTGTGGCTCCCTTTGCTTCCAGTACAGCAGCATCCCTAGCAGCCACAGCTTCTTCGGCTTGATGAAGAGCAAGTTTTTCTCCTTCAGAGGCTTTTCGAGATTGTTCCATCATGGCCAAAGTTTGTTTCTTCATAGACTGAAGTTGTTGTCGAAGTTCTTGCAAATCTTCCGACAAATGCGCGCTTGATGAACTCTCGAGGAGATTATGGTCGACTAGTATTTTCTTCGAGAAGGAAGATGCAGGTGAAGCAGCGGCAGAACAAGGAGGAGTCGAGTAGTTATCAAATATTAACTGGAAAAGAAAGGCCCAGGATCAATGAAAAGCACGAAGAGAAATTTCATTACTCGCTAGAAAATTTACATGGGTATTACAAAAGAAAGTTCTCCAGGAGGACTAAGTAAGTAATTGTCGCCAAGGCTAAAATGGCGACAAGAGCAAAAGAAACAAAAAGAAACAAGGAGGCATGCAACTAGACCTCCGGCCTCGAGGAGCTAGGAGTCGAAGTTGGCTTGATCCCGAGATACGCCAAGATTTTCTTCGTATTGGGCTTGGCCGCCTTAATCGATGACTTCCATCTCGACTCGCTCTATCTGATCGGTGTCGCCAACCTTCATCCGAGTCGAGAGTCCGTTGGCTGTCAGCAACCGAGCAACAAGTATTTTCAACAGCCACCTTCATATTTTCATGGCGCATCTTCAGTCCAAGATCTTCCGATGAATTGAAAAGCTTGGCAAGGGCAAGGAAAGTCGAAGGTTCCTCTTTCTTCGGGAAGAAGTAGGGGAACAACGCCGACAAACCCGCATTGGCATTGGCCACGCCTTCACGGATTTCGCGCCCATGGAACTCCAAAAGAGAAAGTGCGTCAAGGAGAGGGTCATTGACGGGCTTCTCCAGATCAAAATCTTGGTCTGTTTGGGCTGCCACATGAGACAAAACATTAGTTGAAAACAAAGATACAGGAAGTACAATAAAATAGAAGAAATTGAGGATATTACTCAGCGTACGTCGACTTTGCGACTTCAAACGCTTGATGATCCCTTGCTCACGTGCAGCCTGTGCAGACTTTTGCTCGTGTAAGGCAGATTCAGCATCTTTGAGCCTTTGCTGCAATTCCTCGACACTAGCGGCCTTTGCTTTGGCATCATTAGCTTCAGCTCTAGCTTCGCTAGCGGCAAGCTCAGCTTTCTTGCGAGCCGCCTCACTTTGTTCAAGTTTTCGAGCAAGTGTCTCGGCACGTTCGTTAGCCTCTGCAAGTTTTTCTGTTGAGATGTGGAAAAAAGAGAGAAGAAAGATCAAAAATAGCGACAAGCAGCAGGAGTACAAAACCAAGGAAAAACATCAAGTATAAAAGTCGTTACCTTCGGCTCTGCTGGCATACTCGCGGTACCCAATAAATTGGGACCCGATGCGGATAAGATCCTTGATCATAGGCTGTCAGAGAAGAAGAAAAGAAGGGGAAAACTTCGGCATTACAAAAAGTAAGGGTCCACAAAAGCAAAATAGAAGAAATATAGACATCGACAAACTTACATCATCCAAGAGCTGCGACGAAGAGCTGCTCAATTGAGGAGGAGGCTCAACGATCATTTCAACCCTTGCCCTTTTTGGCGAAGGGACAAGGGGGCTTGAAGGAAGAGTAGATGTATCAACATTCTGTTGAGGAGGCGACGATTCTTCTCCTTCAACAGGCTTCTCTGAAATAACTAAAGTGTGTGACGTGCTCGTCCGAGGAGCTACGTCACGAGTTGGTACTTCTTCCTCGTCATCACTGCGAGTAAGGAGCAATAGCATAAAAAGCAAGACAAGAAAAAACTTCGATTACGGAAATAAAGAGGAAGCCGAGGAACTTACGAGCTGACGAGGGATGCAACATAAGGATCATAAGTTGCCTTCGGAGGAGAAGGAACAACTTCTTCGGCTTTGGAAGTGCCGGAATCTTCGACATCGTTCCTCTTCCTTTTCCTTTGTGGGGAAACAGCGGGAGGAGGAGATTGGATCGACGTGGTGTCCTCGGAAGATCCCGCAGACTTTCGAGAATCCACGGGATCATTCACAAAGGACGGAACTTCTTGATTGTCGTCAGTAACAATGCCCATTTCTTCGACTTCTCCATCCTCAGGAAGAGGAGGAAGGGAAGCCATAGTAGGGTGATTCTACAAGAAAATAGCGACAAGGGGAAAAATAGAGAGATATCAATGCAATGAGATGCAGGGAAAATTCACAACAAGATAAAATTCGAGAAGACAAAATACCTCGTGGAGAGGATTGGTGGAGCTGTAGGGTTCCACGCGACAAGAGGAAGGAATAGGATCCCTCTTACTCAGCGAGGTAATTCTTCGAATAAGCTTCTCCAAATCCTTCACAGAAAGATCATTGGAGAGCCTATTGGCGTCATTGGCACCAGAGTACGTCCAAAGGGGATTTTTGCGAGCCTGAAGAGGCTGCACTCTAATCCTAAGAAAATAGGCAGTGATTTGGACACCAGATAACTCCTTGCCTCGAGTATTTTGAAGTTGATGAATACGAGACATAAGAGCTTCTGTCGCCTTTTTCTCTTCTTCGGAAGCTTCGGCGTCCCAGGAGTAGCGGCGTTGAATCTTTGCGTTTCCGTCGAAAGGAACTATGTTGTGTTCCACGGAATTGGCGCTTTCTTCGTGTATATAGAGCCACCTTTTGCGCCATCCTTGGACATAGTCGGGAAATTTGACGTCGAAATAATCGACATCGGTTCGGACACAGATAACTACGCCACCTATGTTGTAGGTGGCGTTGTGAGCGCCATTGCGGCGAAGGCAGAAAATGCGCTTCCAAAGAGCCCAATTGGGAGCGACTCCAAGAAAGCATTCGCAAAGCGTGATAAAAATAGAAATGTGAAGGATGGAATTGGGGGTTAGCTGGTGCAGCTGAATCCCATAGACAAAGAGAAGACCGCGGAGGAAATCATGGATTGGGGTAGAGAGGCCGCGGATGAGATGATCAACGAAACTAACCCGATATTCCATTGGAGGCTTGGGGTAGCTTTCTTCGCTGGGAAAGCGGATGGCGTCTTCCTTCTTCATCGAGCCGAGCCTCTTCGAGCATATTGACATCTTGGTTGGAGATTTTGGATCTCTCCCACTCAAGATCTTCAGCGGCCATCTTGGACTCCGGAGTGCTGTGGCGAGTCAAACGCGCACGCGGTGGCATCAACGGCAATGGGTAGAGCAATGTATGCGAGTGCGGGAAATCAGCGAAAGTTGGGCGCAGGGGAAGATTTGCGAAGAGGAACAGGTGAGCGGCGCAAGCGAGGGGATGAACGGAGGTTGAAGACAGGTTTATATAAGAATTGGGTGAAGCGGTGTGCCGTTGGATGAGGAAATCGTGTGGTGAGAATAGATCTTCTAGATACAAGGGCAAAAAAGTATTTTTATCGGAATAGGCGTTACCGTACGTGCGCCGTAAAAAGCGGAGGACGTGTGTCCCCCACTTGCACGACGTGTCAACGTGGTGGGAACGATGGACCCACAAAGCAGAAAAATCTCGACCATTGATAGAGTTGAAGAAAATTTGACAAGGGAAAATATGTCGACAAGAAAAATAAAAGAAGAATGGCGACAGGATAAATTATTTGAATATTTCAGGAGCCTTTGGACAGAAACAAGTTTTTGCCCAAATGCTCGGGGGCTACTTTGACAAAAAGTCAAATTTCGAGTATGACAATATAGAAAATGTTGAGCCTACAGTCAAGCACAAGTTCTTGGCTGTAGCCTCGGGGGCTACTCCCATCGGGAGCGCTGTTCGCGCACCCGAGAGATAAAAAAAGAGAGAGAAGAAAAAGAAGAGAAAAGAGTTCATATTGAGAAGTAATGACAATATAGTGACAAGGTGGATTAAAATGTTGAGCCTACAACCAAGCACAAGTTCTTGGCTGTAGCCTCGGAGCTACTCCCATCGGGAACGCCTGTTCGCGTGCCCGATGAAATTAACAAAGGAAAAATAGAACAACGAAGAGAGTATATTTCGAGTTATAATTAACTCTACATATACTCCCATCGGGAGAGCAATATAAGTCATATTTGACTCGATAAAATGTGCCATTCCAACAGCCGGAAAAGCACTCGACAATATATTCTCGTAACGCCAAAGTTGCGATCAATTTCTGAATGCCGCAAATTTGCGAAGGTAAGACCCCGGATCCATTCTGCCGGGCGTGGCATCGCCAAAGACTGCGCTCTGCTACTTTTATCCGTATCAACGAGATACGAAGAAAAATCCTAACGGACGCGTTAGGTACTCGATAAATTTGATCGGGACTCGACAGAATGGTAAGACCTTAAGCGGCGCCCGTCGAAGTTTACACCAGTATCCCGAGATCATGTCCAGGGACGTGATTTTGAAGTAGGTTTTTGCGGATTGCCACTAGAGCAGCTTAACTAGTACCCGATCCGTCGGATGAACTAGCCCCAACTACCAATATCCCTGTACAATATAGAATTTTATGAGAACAAGTATAAAAGTTAGAGCTTTCGAGTAAAAATAAACAAGTGGAGATTTTCCCCGACTCTATGATTCAAGCAAAATCTCGGGGCTACCGACATAGGCATCCCAAATGGGCCTGCCGAATATAGTACCCGGGGTTTATTGAAGGCCCACTACCCGAAGAATAAGAAGATTCGGAAGCCCAAGATGTATTTAAGGAAAAGATAGAGTTGTAATAGGAAGTGTTATTTGTAATCTGGCGGGATGAGTTAGAAACCGTCCCGGACTCGTAACTTGTACAAAACGAAACCCTCGGCTCCACCTCTTATATAAAGGGGGAGTCGAGGGACGAGGAGATCATCGAATCATTGTCTCGCAAACCCTAGTTTTTATAATCGTCGAGTACTTTTCGGCTGAAACCTTCGAGATCTACTTACCCTCTACTTCTAACTAAACCCTAGCCTACAATCCATAGGCATTGATAAGTTAATCCCTTGTCATCCGGAGTGATGAGTGAGTAGTTCACCCCTGGACTATGGGTCCATAGCAGTAGCTAGATGGTTGTCTTCTCCTCATTGTGCTTCATTGTTGGATCTTGTGAGCTGCCTAACATGATCAAGATCATCTATCTGTAATGCTATATGTTGTGTTTGTCGGGATCCGATGGATAGAGAATACTATGTTATGTTAATTATCAAGTTATTACCTATGTGTTGTTTAAGATCTTGCATGCTCTCCGTTATTAGTAGAGACTCGGCCAAGTTTTCGCTATTAACTCCAAGAGGGAGTATTTATGCTCGATAGTGGGTTCATGTCTCCGTGAATGCTGGGAGTGACAGAAACCCCTAAGGTTATGGATGTGCTCGTTGCCACTAGGGATAAAACATTGATGCTATGTCCGAGGATGTAGTTATTGATTACATTACGCACCATACTTAATGCAATTGTCTCGTTGTTTTGCAACTTAATACCGGAAGGGGTTCGGACGATAACCTCGAAGGTGGACTTTTTAGGCATAGATGCATGCTGGATAGCGGTCTATGTACTTTGTCGTAATGCCCAATTAAATCTCACTATATTTATCATGACATGTATGTGCATTGTTATGCCCTCTCTATTTGTCAATTGCCCGACCGTAATTTGTTCACCCAACATGCTTTTATCTTATGGGAGAGACACCTCTAGTGAACTGTGGACCCCGGTCCATTCTCTTATACTCGAAATACAAATCTGCTCGCAATACTTGTTCTTTACTGTTTTCGCAAACAATCATCTTCCACACAATACGGTTAATCCTTTGTTACAGCAACCGGTGAGATTGACAACCTCACTCGTTTCGTTGGGGCAAAGTACTTTGGTTGTGTTGTGCAGGTTCCACGTTGGCGCCGGAATCTCCGGTGTTGCGCCGCACTACATCCCGCCGCCATCAACCTTCAACGTGCTTCTTGGCTCCTCCTGGTTCGATAAACCTTGGTTTCTTTCTGAGGGAAAACTTGCTGCTGTGCGCATCATACCTTCCTCTTGGGGTTCCCAACGAACGTGTGAGTTACACGCCATCAGAGATGTTTGAACAGAACCAATGACTTGGTCTTGTTAAGTCATGCCATAGGTTCTGATCAATCATCTCCTCATACTATGATCCCAGGGTATAATCATTGGCCAAGTTCAATCAAGAAACAACAGAATTGACACTTCAAATTGAGTACATTACGAGTGGTACTTAGGGTACATTACAAATTGTACTTTTGCCACATTAAAAATTCTCATACAGTACGTCTACATCACATTCATCACTCCTCACAAGTAGCCCTGATCCTCTTGAGCTTGTCCTTGATTGCAAAGTTCACTTGAAGCAGATCGTATATGTCATACTCTAGCTTTCTCTTCTCAGCCTCCAAAGCCTGTTTTTCTGCCTCTCATTCCTGATTCTTAGCCCTCATCACTTGTGCTTGTGTTCTCTGCATATTCTTGAGCATTGCAACTTCGTTCTTCAAGTCCTCCCACTCCTCTTGCGTCTGAACAAACTAGCGCGACTCAGCTCAACTTATCGCACAACAATGACAACATGGTAAACCTGAACACAAAAGAACCTTCGCCTCTATGCATGCACAGTAAGATCTGCCAGTTTCAGCAATCCAAAGGCTGGTCTAGGAAGGATCTACCGCAATCCGACACTATAGTAACAGATCTAAGCAAATCGAGACCATGAAATGCAAGAACTGGACAAGAACTGCAAGAAATGGGGACGGACACCTTGAAAAACGTCAATCCGACCGCTATCCTAATGGAAACCCTAGCAGATCTAATGTGCATATCGTCGGAAATGCCCGAAAATGGCATGTTTGAACAGAACAAGTACGAAGGTGAGAAGGAGAGGGACTTATCGTCATTCTTCCGGCAGAGGACGAGCTCGAGGTCGAGGGCGAAGACGAGATGCCGTTGAGGACTACGGAGCAGATTGCGGCCGTTGTCGAGGTCCTGGTCGCCGACGTCTCCTCCTTCGGTAGCGGTGCTCGTCGCTGCGTCGGTGCGGCGGATTGGAGGGGAACCGCCGGGTGATGTGACAGTTTGGGGGAGGTGAGACTGCGGTCGCGAGTGAGAGGAGGGAGAGGGGAGTGGTGAGGCTAATTATGGCGCGTGTTCCCGAAGGGACTCGGCGTCTCCGCCTCCCTTCTCAACGCGTGCAGGCTTCAGGCCCCGGAGAAACTGCCATTCCGGGCGTTCCTCCAGGACCTATCCTAGGGGTGCTTTGAGAACCGGTTCATGCGACAATACGACTCGGCCCAGGCATCCAAACGGGCCGAAATTTGCTCCCCCATGCGAGCCAAGGGGGATGCAGGCTACCAAACGCGCCTCTGTTTTTCTATTTTAGCCTACTAGATACTGCGTGAGTGGAGTTTGGGCCTGATTTTGCATTTCTTTTGGCTGCCTACATTCACTACAGGAATGGGCCGATATACCGAGGGCCGGGAACCCTCGGCGTAACCTGTTTTGGCCGTCGGCGTAGGCTACACCGAGGGACGCCCTCGGCATAGCTCCTCCGCGGCTACCTCCCTCGGCAGAGCCACTATTGCCGTCGGCATAGCCCGGCCCTCGGCGTAGCATGCTACGCCGACGGTAAAACCGTCAGCATATAAATTGAAAAAAAATTCAAATTCCATTTTTCCAACAAAAAATTCAAAAAAAAATCTAAAAAAAAATATTTTTTATTTGCCGACGGCAAAACCCTCGGCATAGACTTTTAAATTTTTTCAAATTCCGATTTTTTACACCATTTTTTTCTTGTTTATCTTTCACCCAATACACTTTTAACTCTAAGTACACTTAATTTTAGGTCAAATTACAATCATGGTTAAACTTTCCAGTCGGTCACCCATCCTCACACTACTCCAGCCTCAACACGGTTAACTTCTTGGTTCCATTCGGATGAGCTTCCATTAATGAATTGACATCTCTTGCTAATAATAATAGCATATCAACCCTATTA
This sequence comes from Lolium rigidum, assembly GCF_022539505.1. Taxonomy (NCBI): domain Eukaryota; kingdom Viridiplantae; phylum Streptophyta; class Magnoliopsida; order Poales; family Poaceae; genus Lolium; species Lolium rigidum. Next base: position 284,782,028 of record NC_061509.1, read on the forward strand.
ACCCTTGAACCGTGATGCACACCTCTTTATTTTTGAATTCCAAATAATAAATTAAGTAAACAACAATGAAACAATGAATATATAAGTAATAATAATATTGAATTCAAATAACAATAAAATGATTTTATTTTTTGGTCTTTTTTCTATTTAATATGGAATGATTAATATCTTTAAATCGGAAAACTGAAATTCCATAAATAATATGTCTAAATTGATCAGAAAAATGAGTGGAATCTAAATATAACATCAATATCATCATTTGAACCTAAAAATTAGAGGAATCCAAATATGACGCCTAGTTTTCCATCTGGCCAAAACGGCCCCCTCGGGAGATGCGGAATGGCCGTACCAGGCGCGATGGTGCATCTTCGCCAACACGCTGCACCGACAAAAATTAGCACATAAAGTGATGTGTTATAGACCTAAAAACATTTCGCGGAATTTATTGAGCAACGGAAAGTGTACCACTAGTTTAAATCCGGTTAGTTTTCAGCGGATTCGGCAGAACACCGCAGGAAGCCGCAGGGATTCCCAGATAGCTAGCACGTACATATGGCATGTGATATATGGTGCCGAGGCGGTTTCCTACCAATACGCGGAGGTCTCGCGCAATACTAAAATACGCCCCATGTAGCTGCTTCACAAAAAAAACCTGTTTTGGCACCCCCAAAATGAAAAAACCATCGCCCATGGGTTGGATTAGAAATCCGCTCCTGGGGCCATTCTTCCCATCCCAGGGACCACGCACGTGCCAATTATGGCCTCGTTCCGACAACTATGCGGTGTTAGAGGCCGTTTCCTACTCGTTTGCCCTAAAAGCCATAGAACTCCGGACATGATAGCCCTGTTTGTGAATGGTTTTCCAAAATAATTGCCGTATCCTAATTCCAAATTTTCGAGTGGCTACTAGGACAAATAAAATTACGCCATGCGGCTCCGCAGGATTTTTTTGACTTTGTTTAAATTGCCATTTGGCCAAAACGGGCCCCCACGGAGATGTGGTATGTGCCGTACCGGGCGCACTGGGGAATCCGTTCACCATCACTCTAAATGGAAAAATTTAGCACATAAAGTGATGTGTCATAGACCTAAAAACATTTTTGCTGGAATCTATTGAGCGACGGAAAGTGTACCCCTAGTTTAAATCCGGTTAGTTTCCAGCCGATTCGGCTGGACACCGTAGGAAGCCGCATGGATTCCCAGATAGCTAGCGCGCACATATGGCATGTGATATGTGGTGCGAAGGCGGTTTCCTACCACTACGCGGAGGTCTCGCGCAATACTAAAATGCGCCCCATGTAGTTACTTAAAAAAAACCGTTTTGACATCCTGAAAATGAAAAAACCATCGCCCATGGGTCGGATTGAAAATCCGCTCCCGGGGCCTTGCTTCCCATCCCAGGGACCACACACGTGCCAAATATGGCCTCGTTCCGACAAACTATGCGGTGTCACGGGCCGTTTCCTACTTATTTACCCTAAAAGCCATAGAACTCCGGACTTGATAGCCCTGTTCGTGAAGGGTTTTCCAAAATAATTGACGTATCCCAATTCCATCTTTTTGAGTGGTTACTAGGACACATAAAATGATGTCATACGGCTCCGCGAGATTTTATGACTTCGTTTAAATTGTCATCTGGCCAAAACGGGAACCTGAGGACATATAAGAAAGTGTTTGAATTGTTTCTATGTTAACATGGTACTGTACATGATTCAAATATGCACGATTTTGACATAAACGGTTAGAGGATGTTTTTCTGAACATTTTGATACTGTGGAAAGGGATGCAACTCACAATGTATTGATTGGGTGCATATGGCGTTACATATATAGACCACGTCCTCGACTATACAAGGAAGGAGGCGGGCCAAATAATAAATACAAAGATATGTATCGCTATACATAACTACAGAAGATACACATCCGGATATAGAAGGATATGTATCTCAACACCCCCCGCAGTCGAAGCGTCGCCTGGTCGAACGCATAGACTGGACCGGAACTCCTCAAATGACGCCGTAGGGAGACCCTTAGTCATGATATCCGCAAATTGTTGGGAGGTGGGCACATGAAGTACTCGAATGTGTCCAAGGGCCACCTGTTCCCGAACAAAGTGGATGTCCAGCTCAATATGCTTGGTGCGGCGATGGTGGACCGGGTTGGCGGAGAGGTAGACGGCGGAGACATTGTCGCAATAGACCACGGTGGCTTTGGCAACAGGACATGAGAGCTCAACGAGGAGTTGCCGCAGCCAAGAGACCTCGGCAACCGCGTTAGCAACAGCCCGGTACTCCGCTTCGGCGCTGGAGCGAGAGACCGTGGGTTTTCGCTTAGACGACCAGGAGATGAGCGAAGGTCCGAAGTAGACGCAGTAGCTAGACGTGGAGCGACGCGTGTCGGGGCAGCCTGCCCACTCGGCGTCCGAGTAGGCGACGATGTCCGTGGCGGTGGAGGCGTGGAGGGAGAGGCCGAAGTCCATGGTGCCACGAATGTAGCGGAGGATCCGCTTGACCGCAGCCCAATGAGGATCCCGCGGAGCATGCATGTGAAGGCACACCTGCTGGACAGCATACTGCAGCTCGGGGCGGGTCAAGGTGAGGTACTGCAGGGCACCTACGATGGAGCGATAAAGTGATGCGTCTGTGGCCAACGAACCATCCGTGGCGGAGAGCTTGGACTTTGTATCGACAGGCGTGGCCGCGGGTTTGCAATTAAGCATACCGGCACGGTCTAGGAGCTCGTGGGCGTACTTGCGCTGATGAAGGAAGAAGCCGTCGGTGCGACGTACGACCTCGATGCCGAGGAAGTAGTGCAGGGGCCCCAAGTCCTTGAGGGCAAACTCAGCGCGAAGACGCTCGGTGATCTGTCGTAGCAGGTCCGTCGAGCTGGCCGTCAAGATGATGTCATCGACGTAGAGCAGCAGGTACGCGGTGGTGGTGCCATTGTTGTACACAAACAACGAGGCATCGGAGCGGGTGGAGCGGAAGCCGAGTTGGTGAAGAAACGCTGCGATGCGCTGGTACCGAGCGCGTGGGGCCTGCTTGAGCCCGTATAACGAGCGCGAGAGCAGGCACACATGGTCGGGGTGGGTGCTGTCGATGAAACCCGTGGGCTGCTGGCAGAAGACCTGCTCCTCGAGATGGCCGTGAAGGAAAGCGTTGGAGACATCCATCTGGTGCACGGGCCACGCGCGGGAGACCGCGAGCTGAAGGACGGTGCGGATCGTCCCGGGCTTGACAACCGGGGCGAAGGTGTCGGTGAAGTCGACGCCGGCACGCTGGCGAAAGCCACGAACCACCCACCGCGCCTTGTGACGGTCGAGAGTACCGTCCGGATGGACCTTGTGCTTGAAGACCCACTTCCCGGTGATGATGTTGGCGTGAGGGGGTCGGGGAACAAGCGTCCATGTCTGGTTCCGCTGCAGGGCGTCGAACTCGTCCTGCATGGCCGCAAGCCACTGCGGGTCGCGGAGAGCAACCCGGGCAGAGGCGGGCAGGGGCGATGGCGCGGAAGTCGACACGGTGCAGACGTACTCGTCCGAGGGGTACCGCGTGCTCGGGACGCGAATCCCTGCACGGGCGCGCGTGAGGGGCCCCGTGGCCGGCGGCGGAGGAGGCGGAGGCGGAGGCGAGGCGTCGCCTGGCGAAGACGGCGCGGCGCCCGAGCTGAGGCTCGAGGGCGACGCAAGCGGCGTCGAGGAGGATGAACCCGGCGAAGGGGCGTCGCCCAGCGAAGACGGCGCAGCGCCCGAGCTGAGGCTTGAGGGCGACGCAGGCGGCGTCGAGGCGGGCGTCGGCGCAGGTGTCGGCGCGGGTGTCGACGTGGGGTCACCCGAGACATGGCTCAAGGGTGACCCAGAGGGTGGCGAGGCAGCGCCCGAGCCAGAGCTCAAGGGCGCGGCGGAGAATGACGAGGCAGTGCCCGAGTCCGAGCTCGAGGGCACTGCAGCCGGCGGACCTGCAGGGGGTCGACGCCGGGGACCATCAGTAGTCGAAGGAGGAGTGGCGACCACCTGTCTTTGTGCAAAAGGAAAGCAATGCTCATCAAAGTACACGTGCCGGGAGGTGATGACGCGGTGAGAAACCGGACTCACGTGAACCAAAAGTCCGAACTGATGGAAAGGGCTAGGCAATCCACATATACACTTCACAACACCCCCACTCACGTGTGACGGGAGAAGAGAAAGTAAACACGTGAAAGAAGAAGAGCACACCGAAATAGGGCATCAGCGGTGGCTAAAGAGGGGGCAACAACAATTTTTAGGCTTAATTGCGAAAACCAGGATTTGAACTCGAGACCTGGGGCTCTGATACCATGTGGAAAGGGATGCAACTCACAATGTATTGATTGGGTGCATATGGCGTTACATATATAGACCACGTCCTCGACTATACAAGGAAGGAGGCGGGCCCAATAATAAATACAAAGATATGTATCGCTATACATAACTACAGAAGATACACATCCGGATATAGAAGGATATGTATCTCAACAGATACCTTATACGCATTTTTCTGACATCATATGAATTAGTTATGATTTTTACAAAATTAGACAAATTTGAAAAATGGCCTACGCCGAGGGTGGTCGTCGGCGTAGCCCTGTCTACGCCTAGGGCCAAAGATATGCCGAGAGCTGCTCTCGGCGTAGACCTCGCTACGCCGCGACAACGCTACACCGAGGGTTGGAAGAGCAGACTGACCTGGCCGGGTCATATGCCGATGGCCCCAACTTTTAGCCATCGGCGTATAAAAGACCCTCGGCGTATCGCGCCATTCCTGTGGTGATTGAGTTTTGGTGTAACCGTGTAAGTCCGGCCTGTTGTTTGTTTGACTGCATGTGATGTTTAACTGGGTGCAAATACGAAACCAGTGTGTTTCGTTACGTTGAAATCTCAATTCCGGTTACCTACATCACCACAAAGCGAAGCAACACCATATACCATTTACATGACACATAGCACACATAACTGCACTTACAGTTAATATCATATTAGTAGGCATGCTAACTCATGCATCTAACGATTAGGGGTTTACACTACCACCTCAGATCAAAAGCCACCATCCACAGACCTATAAAACGTGTGTGGTCAGCCATATAATTTAGATACATGCACTTAATTGAAAATACATCTGATTTTGTTAACTTCCAGACAAACGAATCTGGTTGAGTTGACAAATGTACTACATCAAGCGCCTAACTAGATGAATCTACTTTGCCCGCATTATTTTGTCCAGCGCTCTTCTAAAGGTTTTTTTTTTTTTTTGAACTTTAGGCAACTTTATTACTGAATAATAATACGGTCCTCAACTATTACAGGAACTAAGAAATCTGGGGGATCCGAAAACCAGAAACCCCTAAAACCCTGCGAAGAACCGTAGCGAGCAAGCTCGTGGGCGGCGACATTAGCTTCTCGCGGAACATGTTGAAATGTTGCCATGCCAAGCATCATTAGTAAATGCCGGCAATCATCAATTACCACCGCAAAGGACCCTCTGAACTCTGACGGATCGAGAACAACTTGAACTACCTCAAGAGAATCCGACTCCACCACAAGGGAACTGGCACCAAATTTCTCAGCCAACTGAAGACCCGAGAGCAGCGCCGAGGCCTCCATTGCTGTTGCATCAATCGCTGAATCAGTGTAATTACAGCTAGCTGCAACAAAATTTCCTCCAGAGTCCCTGATTATCGCCCTGTAGCACCTCTTCCTGAGTCCGCATCAAAAGCGGCATCCACATTCATTTTATATACTCCCTTAGCCGGCCTCATCCACCCATTCCGACGAATAGCATTACCAATTCCTGTAATCTTCACACTATTAGCCAAGATACCCTGGATATTAATGATTGTTCTCTCCGGGCTCGGTACAGGCTCTTTGTTCTTAATTTGCCTTCTTGACCACCACAGATACCAACATGTTATCATCACTAGCTCAGCCCGGTGCTCCATATCGCATGCTATGCCTCCAGGTCGCGGGGAACACAACAGTTCTTCAAGCACTAGCGAGCCAGAAGGGTCCATCCGCACTGCCATGCTGACTGCCTCGGCAAGTCCTAAACCCTCCCAGACCAACAATGATCTTGGGCATTTGAACAACATATGCCTTAAATCCTCCGCATCCACAGTACAGACTGGACAGTTAACAGCCGATCCAACATGTCGATTAGCCAAAACACATAAACATGGAACAATCCCATGCAATGCTCGCCAAGTAAAAATCTGGACTTTCCGAGACACTTTTGCTCTCCAAATTCGATTCCAAACCTCATGAGGTGACGATCTATCAGTATTATCAGATCTCTGTGCTCTTCTTCTGTACTCCACCCGCCACTCCATATGGTAAGCCGATTTAACCGTGAAACAACCTGTTTTGTTTGGATGCCATGCAATGAAATCAGGTTGATCATAATTCGGCAATGGTATCCGTAAGATGCGATATACATCAACGGGCCAGAAATTCTCCCGAAGCAGATCCTCATCCCAACCACCTGTTGTTGGGTTAATCAATTCCTCAACCCTTGTCAAAAGACAACGACCTCTTGGAGTAGTCACCATCCGTGTTGGGCTATCTGGTACCCAATGATCTGTCCAAATATCTATAGTAGTACCAACTCCAGGTCTCCAAATACAACCCCTTTTAAATGTTTTCAACCCTGCCATAATACTCTGCCAGGTAAACGATGAGCCCTTCTTCAGTCTGGCATTAATCAGATCACCATCTGGGTAATATTTTGCACGCAAAACTTGGGCACATAAAGAATCAGGATCACTTAATAACCGCCAACATTGCTTAGCCAACATTGCCTGGTTAAAACAGTGTAGATCACGAAAGCCCATTCCCCCTTCAGTTTTAGGAATACTCATCTTCCACCATGCCATCCAGTGAATTTTGCGTTGAGTGCTTGTACCTCCCCACCAGAACCTTGCAATTGCATTACAGATTTCCTTGCAAACTTGCTTTGGTATATTGAACACTGACATAGCATATGCCGGTATAGCCTGAGCTATTGCCTTCAGAAGTATTTCCTTACCTCCCATCGACAAAAGTTTCTCATTCCACCCATTAATTCGCTGACAAATTCTTTCAATCAAATGTTGAAAGCAATCACTTCGATCAATGCCCACAATACTTGGCAATCCAAGATATCTGTCTGACAAAGATTCCACCAGTATATTGAGGTGTACACAGATTTCCTCCCTTATCAGAACATTTGTATTTGGGCTGAAAAAAATACTAGACTTTGCTTCACTAACAAGTTGGCCGGAGCTTGCACAGTACATCTCTAGTGCATTTCGGAGAGCCGTGGCGTTTGACAAATCAGCCGACATCAAGATCAGAGAATCATCAGCAAAAAGAAGGTGTGACACTGACGGTGCGTTCCTGCACACTCTGACCCCTTGAATACCACCAGTCATCTCCTCATACGCTAGAAGGCTGGACAAACCCTCAGCACAAATCAAGAATAAATACGGTGACAGAGGGTCACCCTGTCTAATACCCCTTGTAGGGGTAAATGTCTCAGTTTCTTCTGAATTGAACCAAACCCTGTAATTTACCGAAGAGACACATGCCATGATAAGATTAACCCAGCCTTGGTCAAAACCAAGCCGCAACATCATATCCCGAAGAAAATTCCATTCCACGTGATCATACGCTTTGTGCATATCCAATTTTACCGCACAAATACCTCTATTACCTTGTCTCTTCCTCTTGATTGCATGGAAGCTCTCGTAGGCAACCAACACATTATCTGTAATCAATCTCCCTGGGACAAAAGCGCTCTGTGTCTTCGAGATAATATCAGGTAATAACCCTTTCAACCTTCTCGACAGAACCTTTGAGATCACTTTGTAGATCACATTACAGAGGCTAATAGGCCGAAACTGTGTAACGAGCTCAGGACTATCCACCTTAGGAATTAGAACAATAGCAGTTTCGTTCCAATCCTTAGGTATAACACCAGTATTTAGTGCTTGGAGCACCTCACGGGTAACCTCCTCCCCCACCACATCCCAAAACTTCTTGTAGAACACTGCATGCAACCCATCAGTACCAGGTGCCTTGTAGTCTCCAATGCTAAACATGGCTGCTTTTACCTCTTCAGAGGTATATGGCTTTAATAAAGACCCATTCATTTCCGAGGTTACCCTAGGGATCACCCTATTCAGTAATTTCTCATTAGTTTGTTGCACCTCAGAGGTAAACAGAGTGGAAAAGTACTCATTGATTAGAGAGCCCATCTCATCATTTCCTTCGATCCACTCACCATTCGCATTTTTCAACTTCAGAATGGTATTTCGCTTCCGACGTGCCTTTGCATAATTATGAAAGAACGTCGTATTTCGATCACCATGCATAAGCCAGTTAGCACGGCTTCGCTGCATGTAGTGTACTTCTTCCTGCTCAAGAGCAACCTCAATCTGCCTGGTAATCTCCTTCTGCTTCTGGCTAGACTCATCAGACATCGGTCCACTAAGCAGCTTATCCAATTCTTTCGTCAACTCCTTGACCTTTTTCTGTGGAGCTTTCAGAACATTGCGATCCCACTCATGTAATTCTGAGTGTACAGTAGAGAGTTTTGACATAACAGGGGCATCTAGAGGAGCATGCAACCATGATGTCGACACAATATCTCCTACTTGTTCTTCCTTCAACCAGCGGCCTTCAAACCGAAGCCTCTTCTTCTTACTGCTCAGCGCTGCAGCATATGTATCAGTATCTACCAGGATTGGCCTGTGATCAGAACCTGTAGAGGTAAGGTGGTGGACACCCGCATGAGGAAACAGATGCATCCACCCCGCATTGCCGACAGCCCTATCCAGCCGTTCTCGTATATTACCACGTTTCCAAGTGTATTTGTTCCCAATATATCCCAAATCATCAAGACCGCAATCAGAGAGACAATCTCTAAAAGCTTGCATGTATGACAGAGGCCTTGGAGCTCCCCCTTCCTTCTCTGTCTCTGAAATGATCTCATTCATGTCACCCAACACCAACCAAGGAATATTAGCTTGTTGGTGTAAATCTCGCAAATAGCGCCACGTACGATATTTATGTCGCCATACTGATTCTCCATATAGACCCGTGAGTCTCCAATCTTTGTCTGGCGTATCACCTGACACAAGAACATCAATATAATTCGTATGCTTGTATTTTAACTGGATATTCACATGTTGATCCCACAACAGCATCAACCCTCCCGATCTGCCATTACTTGGCACCACAAACATATGAGCATAACCAAGCTTAATTCTCAGCCTATCACCACTATCTCCATCCAGGTGAGTCTCGGATAGAAACAGTATATCAGCTCTATGTTGCCTCCGAATTTTCAGAAGCGATCTAATTGCCGGGTCAGAGCCTAATCCCCGGCAATTATAGCCACATGTCTTCATTGGCCCCGGCGGTCCTCCTTACTGGAGGCCGCCAACGGGATTGATGGATCGGTAATTTTGTGCCTCTTCGGCGCCTGATTCTTCTGTGGTGTCGTCACCTCCACAGCCTTCCCCTCCAAAGCCCCAACCACATCGGCAACATGGGACCCCGAAGTGATGGCCAAGACATTCCCTTGCATCTGTTCTTCACGTGTGCCCATATCGCGTTTCCGCAACCATGCCATATCACCTCTCCCAGAGCCCCGACGATCTCTTGGATCATCTTCTTCCATGTCCTGATTCTCCTGGCTGGAGCTAGCACGTCCACCCCGGCCTCTTCCACCTCCTCTTCCCCTCATACCACTAGCATGTGGCCTCACCACGTATTCCCTCTTCGGTTGGTGCCAGAAGTCCTCTTGAGGGACCATCATGAAATCCCCATATTGGTAATTTTTGGGATCATGCGAGCCATCGCCACATTCATCCGCCACATGCCCAATCACGCCACATAGGGCACAAAACCTTGGCATCTTCTCATATAAGACTCTGAATTTCTGAGGCTCTTTCCCAGGATCTACCCTCCCTGTCACAAACCTAAGCAGCGGTTTCTTTGAGTTAATGCTCAGGTATACTCTGACGAACTTCACATAATTCACTCCATTTGTCCCCATCTCCACCTCCAGTACTTTGCCAATCTTACTGGCCATGCTTTTAGCAGCCGCCGGATTACGTACCAGATCTGGCAGTCCCATAATACGCACCCACACACGTATAGAATCCAGAGAGATTGTTTCAGTATTGATCAAACCATCATATTCCTCAATGACAACAGCATTGCGCCTAAACAGCCACGGACCACCATGCATGGCCGTCTTCCAGTCACCATAGCATTTAAACTGTGCTATGAAAGTAAACTCATCAATGTCACGGAACGTTACCTCCTGTGCCACAGCCCAGGCCACCTGCATCTTCTGGTAGAAAGCTGTGTGACTGAACGAGGTTTTGAGACAAACCCTAATGATAACAGCCCACTTCATCGACGAGCGGTTTTCCTCAATCAATCCTGACAGATCAACCGCATCTTCCTCCTCCGCCGTGATCTCCAATCTATTCAGCATGTCCTCAATGTTTTCCGGCGATTCCGGACCAGCAGGATCACTCCGTTCCTCATCTGCCCCCTTGGCCACAGCTTCAGCCACCGGCTCCGTCGCCGATCTTGTCTCCGTGTCCGCTTTCCCTCCCTCCTTTTCCGCCATGAGGAGAGAACTGGCTCCCTCCACCACGCAGATCGTTCCCAGCTACCCTGGTTAGGTTTTGTTCGACAGCGATCGGACGGGATCTCCGATCATCGGCGATATGGTGGACTCCTACGGGTTCGCCGCAGGAGGAGACCTAAACCCTAAAACGAAAGGGTATACCGTCGTAGCGCTCTTCTAAAGGTAATATTAAGCTGGGTCTGAGATATTAGATGTACAACCAACACATGTTTTCTTTGCAATATTATATAATGAAGGATATTGGGACTAGCTTGTTACCCAACCAAGTACCTTCCCAGAAACGCTTCTCCTCTCCATTTCATAACTTGAAGATACTTCGCTCAATGAAGTGAGACATTCATGAGTCCTTCCCACAAAGGAGAATCACTAGGACGAGCCTGAACTTGGGACGATTTGCAGTGTAGGTATTTATGTTGACTAACCTCCTGGCAAACTCTTTGTTCATTCAATATTTTCAAGAACCACTTGCTCAGTAGACATTTATTCTTTATATCTGACACCTCAACTCCTAGTACTCCACCCCCACCCGTTCTTTTGGCCGGCAGATGATGTTCCACTTCGTAAGTCTATAATTTTCGTTATGATCATCACTTCGCCAAAAAAAAAAACGGGATCTAAAAGATCCAATCTTTTCCCGACCCTTTTCAGTATTTTGAAAAATGATAACATAAACATCGGAACACTAGAGAAAACTGAGTTCATGAGACTGAGACGATCGCCATAAAATAGAAGCTTTCCTACCCAACTAGCTATTTTTTCTCATGCCTATCTTCTACCTCTTTCCACTCTCCATTCTCCCAAATACCTGAAAGGAAATGATTGGGCTTCACAAGTCACAACCAAAGTGGTTTCAATACTGATCAACCACATCCTTAGCTTTACCGAAACAAACATATTTACTCTTCTGAAAGATAATTTTAAGACCTAATAGTTGTTCAAAGATGAAGATAATTACCTTCATATTTAGAGCCTTCTCTATGTTGTGCTCCATAATATAATCTCTCCGCCTGTGTATTGTATTGACCCACCTCTCTCGACTAGATGAGGAATGAGGCTAATGTGGACATAATTATCTTGGATACGACCGCACTAGTTACTCACGGACATATTTATCATTCGATTTCTAGTATTAACAGTTTAAGATATAATTCTTTTATTATGAATAAAATTACTACATATTTAATACGCAGGATGCTAGATCAATTCAGACGTGAACCTGGCGCCGTATGAGCAGGACATCAATCCATGCATGTGTATACGGAGGCTTGCACCAAATTCAAGTCAAATTTCAGTCAGAGAAACAAGGACTGTGCATACGTGTAACCGTCCACCCATATGTACGTGTCATGGAAATAAATTCTGGTTGGCCAGCGTCATGCACACAAGGCCAGGAGGATGGTTCAAAAGCGAGGCCAAGGCGACCACGGGCCTCTGTGTTCAGGCGCCCGAGTGGCAGCCCAGAAGATACCAGACTCCAGCATCCGCCGCCGCTAGACTTCAATAAATAGACAGCACATTCTAGTGTTAAAATTTGGATTTTAATTAGATTAAAAGTTATCTTTTGCTACAATTTTCGTGTATTTTTTTTTTGAGGTTCGAAACAAGATCAACTATTCAGAATTAAAAGTTTCATATATATCCGTAATATCTTAATTGCAATATTAGTTCTTATTAGTTCTTGATTTTAGGTCGCAATTAAAACACTTGTTGGTCAGGTTGATTGTGCACCCGCAAGATCAATAACTCTCGAAGATTATCCTAGTGATTGCATTGACGCACGAGTTTTACACGTGAATCGTCAAGCACAAACTTCACCAACAAGTTGACTTACATTCATCTCACCGAAAGATCGGACACCTTTGCCCTATCACAAACCATAAACCTGACATTCACCATTAGCCCTTGCAATTAACATTGCTAGCATATCACCCACAAAGTTAAACAAAATAGGAGATAGCGGATCACCTTGCTTTAAAACTTTTTTTAGTCTGAAACCAATCATAACCTTTTTCGAACTGACTAACACCATTTGGGATCAAAACCATTTTTACGCATCACATGTTGTAAAAAGACCGCCATTGAACCTTATCATAACCTTTTTTGAAATTAATCTTCAACATGATGTCATCCATTTTCTTCCTATGAATAGTGTAAAATAAGCACTATGTCTAGAATAAGCCGGTCGCGCATAAAGGTATTTTTTTGTTGCGTTGGATGACTTACTATATGCTCTACATCAGATATTGTATTCGTGTGGACTTCAGTAATGTTTTTTAAAACTAAAGTACATCAAAACAAATGGGCCTATAACTTTGAATCTGAATTGCATTCTCTTTTTTAGGAAGCAACACAATGGTGCCAAAGTTCATAAGGAACAACAGTAACCCACCCTACTGAAACTTAGGTCTATTTTATTTATGCTCCAAAATTTCTAATAGAACTCCGGAGGGAACTTTTCTGGTATGGGTGCTTTGTTCTTTGCCATTTGCATAATGGCATTATAAACCCCCTCATGTGTGAAGTCCGGTGTAAATATATCATTAACTTCATGTGATATTTGAGAAATATCATTAGTTTGGGATTCAACCAAAGAGTAATTTTTCTTGGTGGCCGAACAAGTTTTAATAAAATTTGGTAATATAGTTCTTGAGGTTCTCTCGACCAATGATGTACCCCTCGTCTTGTTGAGTTGGAAGATCTTGTTCATTCGATGCTTGACATTAGATACTAGATGAAACTATTTCATATTATTGCCACCCTCTTGGATGTTTTACTTTTGCCCTTTGAGCCCATTTTATTTCCTAATATCTTCTCAACTTAGCATCGTTTCTAGGATATGCTTGTTCTCCTGAATCGAATATCAAAGGGGTATGATCAGAGCTAGCACTTGTTAGCGCACGAACGGAGACCATATAATTTTTTTCCCATGAAATGCTCGCCAAAATTCTATCAAGCTTTCCGTGGGTGGTAGTTTCTTTTCTATTAGCCCACGTGAACGATCGCCTTGAAAATAAAAGGTCATCTCGCGGTAAAGTTATCATTATTTTTTTGCTCACGGATTGAAATAGCCACCAACTAAGATTGGCAACCAATCATCATCATAAATACAAACTAATTCTGCCAAAAGCTCTCCTTTCTGTTGATCTTGAGCCGCTCCATAAACATCAACAAGAGACAACTCAAAACTACCAACTTTTGACGTAAGGTAAAACTTAACACACTTCTCCCCAACGACTATATTCTTTACGTGGAGAGTTTGCGAATTAACGCCCACTAAGGTAGCCCTCGACCTCTCTTGTGGAAGTAGGCAGTACCACACAAAATCGAGGCCCCTAAAAAGATTCGGTAAGAAAGGAGCTGAAAAATTGTCTCTACCTGCTTCATGGTCAGCAAAGAAATCTAACGTGTGCTCTCTAATAGTTTTCTGAACCACGGCATGCTTCGCTGGATCTCGAAACTCATTACTATTACAAGAACTCTGAAGCTGAGACTGCAAGTGAAATTTTCAGAATGATCGTGGTCGTGGTTCAATGCATAGAACCTGATCCATTAACATCTGACGATGGAACATGCAGTCAAGGTGTCCTCTATAACTGAATGCCCTGCTGATCAACTTGATTATCTCGGCACTGAGATTGACATCCCTCCCTGCTGGTCGTGAATGTTAATTTACCGCATTTTGTTGCTTTCTTTTGATTCATCACGGACAAACATCCAAAGTGTCCACCAATCCAGTCGGCTAGAAGAATCTCGCGACGACTCCCAAGGCAAGCAAAGGAGAAGCCGTCCAGGCCAGGGTAGAATTAACTACTCCGTATGCTACCTCTTCGTTGCAACTAATCCAGGCAAAGAATCAACGGAGCTGTCGCTCACTCATCTTCCAAGTGTGCTGCATCTGGACTATAAATTCACTCAATGCTGCTACTCAGCACATCTCCCTCCTTCTTCCTTGAGTGCAAGATGAGAGTACTCCGGGATTATCAGGACAGCGTCGGCGTCCTGCACAGGCAGAGCCAGACACCCACGTCTCAACGCAGGTGCATTTTCGTACTGCCGCTGCGCATATAAGGTGTTTTTTTATACAGAAAACGTGTTTTTTTTATTTGTTGTACATAAAAGCAAGGATCCTCGTAATGACCAGTTTGCCGAAACATGTAATATTTCAGGACAGCGAGTATGATTTTAGATCTTTTATCAATTTGATTTCTTACGCATCGTAGTTTCTTATAAAACTTTTCGATTTTAGACAGGTGTTGTTATGTTGCAAATATGTCACAGAATTGTAGTGATACATAATCAGGCAGACTGTTTCAGCAAATGTCGAAAAATAACGGTGTACTGTAGCAAAATTTTCTATTATTATATTATACATATATACATGGATTTAGGACGATGAACAAAGTTAAAGAGAATTGCTCTTGGACCCTTCCATATGTCATCTAGACTCGACAATGAAGGCAAAGGTCTAGTTTTGAAGTATATATAAAAATTGTATTCGGCCATGTGGCTGCTCTGGAAATTAAGATTTTTTTCATTAATTTAGATTTCTTTGGACTGGAATATATTTTCATAATCACTATTCTTAATTCCGGTCTCAGTGAAAAGTGACGTCTGAAGTACCCTTTTTTTTCTTGCTTTGAGCCTCAGCTTCGAGTCCCTTGGAGATCTTTGGGACGAATGGGAGATCCACTGCTTGATACTTCTAAGCTTTGGACTACAAGTCTTTCTCTTCTTCGTGTCTGGCCTACGGAGGCACAATGAATCACGCACCCTTAGGTTACTCCTATGGCTGGCCTACTTGTCTGCCGACGCCGTGGCCATTTTTGTCCTAGGGCATCTTGCACTCCATGCCAATGGAGCACACCACCAGCTCCTTTTCTTTTGGGCACCGTTTGTGCTCCTCCACTTAGGTGGACAGGATACCATGACTGCCTTCTCCATGCAGGACAATGAGCTATGGACACGCCACCTGCTGGGATTGCTCACCCAAGTAGTTGCAGCTGTCTATGTCGTCTCCAAGATATCTTGGCCGGATAGGCGGCTCCGGGCAGCCATGCTGCTCATGTTCTCCTCTGGCTGCTTCAAGTATGTTGAGCGTACCTGGTGCCTTTACAAAGCCAGCCCAACAAGTTTAAGGAAATCTTCGTTGGCTTTCTTGCGCACAGTCTTCGGGAGTTTGGCTAGTCGAGGGGGTCGTTACAGAAAGGGAGATATATTGGATGAACGATTTAGTGACATGCTTGATGATGGGAGGCTGAAGTATGCTCATGCATTTGAGCAGGCCTCCTCTAGTGCGATTACCCTAGTATCAGACACCCCAATCAATGACACACTTAGTGTTGAAGCTTCACAAGGCCTCGTCGTTCAGAAACTCCAAACTTTAAAATCCAACAAGGACCGATACAGGGTCTACAATTACATCAATACACGACTCATCCTCGTTTACGAACGCCTCTACACCAAGGCCCTAGTTCGTCTTATTTCTATGCAGAGACTCGACATGACCGACATTTTCGGTAGTTGCGAAGCTCTTGCGGAGTGCAATTTTTGTTTTTGCTATTTTCTTATATGTAACATTCTCCTTTGGATTGCTTTCTTAGTTTACGCCTTGATCTTTCTCTTCCCATTCCTTTCAACCTTGGTAGCGCTGATGCTCTTCAAGGTTGTTGAAAAGGGTGAACTCTATAGTCGAGCTGATGTGACCGTGTCCTACATCTTGATCATAGGGGCCTTAGTCTTGGAGGTGGCTTCCCTCTTCATCTCCATTCAATCATATGTATCCGGAATGCATGTAATTCACCGTGCAACCAAACAATGGTCTGAAATGCTAGGTCAATACAACATGATCAAAAGTTTCGACAGAGTGCACGAAAACAATGGTCCAAAAGGCATCACGTCATTTGTGCCCCGATGGATTGGCAAACATATAGATGACAATACATCACACATCGCCATTTCGGAAGATCTCAAGAAATTTGTCCTTGACAAATTGTTAGACTTTGGAACTAGGGAAGAAGACTGGAACTTTGCTAGCATGCGTGGTCAGTTGGCACTTCGGAATTGGACTACTAGTCATGAAGATTCAGGTATTGCAAGGTCGGACTCTAATTTGCATCAGAGCATCAATGATGTGGATTTCCCAACAAGTGTGTTGATCTGGCATAAAGCAACCGACATGTTATACTACCAAGAAGACATAAACGACATTTCTGATCACAAAATGAAGAAGATGAGTAGAGAGCTATCAAATTATATCATGTATCTTGTCTTCAAGTGTGGTGCGATGCTTACAACCAACACGGAGTTGAAACACAACATAACTCGTGAGAGTATAGAACGTATTTTCGGAGTGCGTAATTCTATACTTGAAAAGGAAGCTGTCATGTTGGTGTTTGAATTTCACCAAGGATTACATCGTCGTTCTTACCGTGCTAGCCACAAAGACAGCCAACCAGAAGCTCAAATGCAGCTTTTGGAGAACACAATGAAAAGTGTGTTGCCTCATGCATATGGCGTGGCCCAGGAGCTCATTGACATCCATAAAGAAGCTGCCTGTTGGGACCTTGTTGCTGCGGTGTGGGTGGAGATGCTTTACTATATCGCGCCCCGTTGTGGAGGTGCTTTCCATTCCCAGCATCTTGCCAGTGGTGGGGAGTTTATTACACATGTCATCCTCCTCATGCAACTATTAGGCCCTTTCCTACCCCCTCCAAGTTCATAGCTTTTATGTCAAAATGATTATTACATATGTATCTCATAAGTTGTCAAATTTCATGTAGATATTTTACAACGGAAAAGATGCGGAATAATAAATGTATGAATTTATAAACCATGTGATGATTGAAAATATAGGAAACATGATACCTTTGATCCGGATTACGGATTTTAGTACTTGAATCTTGTTTCCTAGAGATCTAGGTTTACTGAATCCACGTGAAGATTGCTTTTAATGTAAGATCACTCGAACACGACTTTTAGTTTCTAACATATAACCCTTATTCATCTGAAAGAGAGGGGGTATCAAATAATCAGAGGATACACGTTCGAATCTACATCTGCGCTTGGTCCTGCTCCTCTCCTAAACAGATCCGCTGCATCCAAATTCTAGCGCCTCCACCTCTGCCTCCTCCATAAATCGGTCCCCCTCCCTCCTCCCTCCGGCCGGCCTCACCAGCATCAGGAGGGGTGGGGAACCTGATTTATGTGTGGAGTTTTTATAAAAGTAGTATTTTGTTGAGATTTGGTAGACATCTTTTTTTGCACCTGCCTCAGTAATGAAGATGACTTCATCTACATTAAGTGATCTTCATATCTTCGTCTGACAATCAGATCTCGTTATTGACATCATTGGTGGTGTTGGAAGACTAAAGTTTTCTAGGTATGAGCCTTCAAATCCTGCTTCTCTAGGTCTATTTTGGATTTTTTTTCTCATGGTTGCCCTGAGGATGATTGTCCTCGCAATATCAGTCCCGGCTTCTACGTCCTCGAAAATGGTGATTCGTACACTCGGCTCTTCAGCGAGGTTGACAAGACTATCCGTTTACAATGCCCCCTATCATACTGGTGTTGGTACTCTTGCCGATGGTGATTGAGTACTATAATGGTTGCGCGCGTGAATGTAGCCTTATCATTATGGTTCAAATTAAAATTATAGAAGAACCTTCATTGGTATTTGCAGCTTTGTGGTTTCAAATTTGCTTTCACTTGCCTTCAGAAAAGTACAAGATTATGTCATGAAAGAAAAAAAGAATTTAAAGACCTCGAAGATTTGCTTTTTAGACTTTATTTTTAAATTGCTGGAGATAGCTCGTGTAGGTCAATCATGTACTATTTACTACATTAAATATATGTGGTATTAATTATTAAAAAAATCAGGGATACGCCATGACCAGTGGCTGAGAGTTAGTAAATTACTAAGGCTGGTCATAGTGGTAGTATCATGCATTTTAGGCCACAAAAATAATAATGTGGCATCTAATTAAGGAGAAGAGATAGGATTAGAATAACATAGGTGAATACTGTATCCTAGCGCATGTTACGAGAAAAGTAAATGAAAATTAAATCTTGTACGTAGATTTACATTGAGATTCTACAAAATAATAAATTTAAAAATTTATGATACTACTCTATAATAGCACCCACTATAGAGATAGTATCATGGACAAGTATCATATGCATATGATACAGTATATAATACTATGCACTATGACCAGTCTAATGCTTACGTTCCCAAAAGACTAGGTTACGTGGAGATGTGTACTTAACGGACCCCTCACTCTGAATTGCAGTGTACTCTGGGGTGGATTGACCCCTCATTCGAACTCTAGTGGATCCATACGAATACCTCTCGCTGCAAATTAATTAATATTGCAAGAGCGCATGCGTTCGCACGGTGGATTGCGAGAGAGAATATGCGTTTAGAGATTTAAGCCAGCTGTGTAGAGGGAAACTTAAAAATGGAGGCGCAAAATCTCCATACGAATTAGTTTGTACTTTAGGTTGCGCAAAAATGTAAAATCTAACAAACTTTAATGTTTTCTTTGTGAAGTACAGACGCAAACTCTTACATGCTACTAACGTACATACATTCACCCATGAACGCACGCACACATTATTCCTACGAGCATTTCCAAGAGACTGAGTGGAAGAAACTGGTCCAACGGATCTTCAGATTGACGGAGTTACCACGGACGCCTCGCTATATCAACGGAAATGTCGCCTCCAACTAAAAAATATCCGTCTTTATAAAATCACAAAGTGTCAAACCAGGAATTTAAACTCTGATGAGTTGGGGGTGCCACTTACACCTGGGCATTTCTCGGGCCGGGCCGGGTTTCGGGCCAAGCCCGAAAAAGCCCGAACCTAAATTCTCAGGCCCGAACCCGGCCCGGCCCGACCTTCGGGCTTATAAATCGGGCCCGAACCCGGCCCGAACAGAGGAAAGCCCGGCCCGGCCCGACAAAGCCCGGCCCGAACTAGGCTTAGGTCGCGTTTCCTGCAAGCCCGAGCCCGGCCCGGCCCGACGTTCGGGCTCAGAAATCAGGCCTGAACCCGGCCCGACATGCAAGCCCGACCCGGCCCGGCCCGGGATTTTCGGGCCGGGTCGGGCCGGGCTGCCCATGCCCAGCTGTAGTGCCACTACCCTCTTAACCACCCAACCCGAGTTTGATTCTCAACAAACTTCAATGACTAGTGCATGTTTCAACGCTACATAATTTTCCAGATTGTTATTTTCGTGTAGCTTAGAATATACGGTAATATATATATTGAAATTTTACACCTTTGTAGAATAGATCATTGCTACCTCTACCATTGTATTCTCAATTTTATTAAAACTTAAAATGATGTTTTCAATATTTGGAAATAAAGTGCTATGTGTCACTCGCGTTCGTTGTAGCGTGTAAATTTGTGTGCCACAGCGTGAACACCTGCTAGCTCAACACCATGGTGACAATGTCGAACGTGTCAGCACCAGGGCGTCAGCACTAGGCGCTCTAAGAGAGTATGCACTTGAGTTCCAGAACTTCGAATCTGTCAACACAGCAGTAACTGAGAAGTTATCCTGGAAAATGCGGCAGTGGTCATATTTTTCTCTTGATTGATTTGCCGAGTGAATTTGTGTTATAACCCAAGGCTGCTAGAACACTTCCAACAACAACGACGACCTCACTTCTCTCCACGAACAGAATACGATACACTACCCTGCAGCGCACGGGGATTGAAGTCCAGTGTGTGCACGATGAACCTACCAGTGATCCCTGGGTTCTCTTCCTGGCGATCTTCTTCGTGTGTGTGCACGATGAATGCGACCGGCATCGCCGGCTTCGGCCGCGGGCCCCTATCGCTGTCATCGTGGCTCAACGTCAATGCCTTCTCCTATTGCTTCACCACCATAGTAGAGCCCGGGAGCAGCCCGGTGTTCCTGATCACGCCGGACAGCCTCGGAGCAAACGCCCAATCCACACCGTTCGCGCCAACCCCTGCTCCTCGGGGCACCCTGTCCTTCTACTACTTTTTGCTTCAAGGCGTCTCTGTCGGCAAGACTCTACTGCCTGTGTCCGGCAGCTCGGGCGGGCAGGGCACATCATTGACTCCGGCACGAGCGTCACCATGTTCCCGCCGGCCGTGTTCCAGAGCATTCGGGCTGCTTTCGTGTCGTAGGTGCCCCTGCCCGTCTCCGACGTCTCGCCCTTCGCCGGCATGATCATGATGTGCTTCTCAACGGCGCAGGCAGCCGACTCGAAGAATGTGCCTGTGCCGAAGCTCATCCTCCACCTGGAGGGCGCCAACTGGGACATTCCCAGAGAGTAACGTGCTGGAGGTCCAGGAAAACAAAGGCACTCTACCGTGCATGGTGATACTTCCGACAGGCGGCCAGGACTTGACGATCATAGGGAACTTCCAGCAGCAGAACACGCACATCATCTATGACCAGCAGGCCAATAAGGTGAAGGGAAAATTTGCTACAGGACGCTGTTATTTTCTGGTACCATTACAATTTTGAGACACTGGTAAAGACACAATCGAGCGGTGTGTTTCAGCAAATGCTAGAAAATAACAGTGTCCTGTAGCAAATTTTCCCGATAATGAACTTCGCGCCCGCGAGCTGCGACCAGCTCTAAGTTAACTGTGGCTGGACGTGTGAATGTGCATGCACAAATGCCAACTATACTATGTACAGTTTTACCTACTAGCGCCCAAGTGCTTGCTTCTAGCTTTCTATGTAAAAACGAGCACAATACCTGTGTTCGAAATAAGTGACTAATCTTTGTTTAGATATGGATATATCTTCACACTGAAATGCATCTAGGTACATATGTATCTAGATAAAGCTGAGTCATTTTTATCTGAACCTAGGAAGTACCTAATCTGATATCAGCTTTTGCCGTCACAACATATCATGAGATGTTTCGGGCATACCAAATTTTCTCTTGCAATAATTTTCCCTAGTCAATAAAAATCTCAAAAAAATACAAACATTTCAAATGCGCCCATGAGGCAAAAAGATAAACATATGCAACAAACCCACAATTGGTTGCAACAAAATATTTTAAAAAAGTGTATCTCTATTTGCAACATTTCGAATATACCCATGTAGCAAAAAGCAATATCGTATGCAATAAATAGGGTTGCAGAAAAAATGTTGCAAAACTATATCATTATTTGCAAAAAAAAATGGCAATACATCCAACATGTGTGCCTAACACGGACAACATCACAGAAATATGCTTACAACATTGGAGAAAATCTTTTGCAACGTAAGCCCAGAAACCATTGTAGCATTTACTTGTGCTTACACAACACAACACAATACACACTCATATAAACCCTTTGCGACGTAAGGAATTTCCACAAATTACTAACCTTCATCATCAAAGAGTTTGTTGTTCCTTACCTCGCCAACGACAAATCCAGCTCATGGGAGCCTTGTTGAAGCCCGATCCGGGGAATCTCATGGTTGCATGAAAAACACTCAGAGTTTTACCTAGTATCGAGTCCTTAGTTCTAACTTTCTATGTGAAAACGAGCACAATAAATAGGTAGTAGTGCTAAATAAATAAGTGGAAATTCTATTTATACCTAGTCCGATCTCATATTTTGTCGACACACGATAGGACATGGATCTACGATATGTAAGAAGCCCCCCCCCCCCCCACATACACACAATCTCAACCACTCTTTTGCTTGGAGATCCGCACAATGTCTGCACGGTCAATGTTCGGGCCAAAATTTTGTTTTCGTCTCTCAGAAAGAACATAATAATTGTTCTGAACTTCACGGTAAGAGTCATTTATCTATCTTCTATCTATATGTTACATTATTAAAACCGAAGATAAGCAATGGTGGATATTTGTTATTCTTGAGTTATATCAATTAAATAGTTGAGATTAATCCACATACATAGACGAGTCAAGAGTAAAAGGAGATGCATTTAAGTTACCACATGTTGATTGATAGAGGCAATGTGCGACTAGGACACGGTGCCAGACCAACTCTCACGATCTGTACTGCATTATTAAAACTATGACACAACTAGACAACAAAAGTTCACTGGTTAAGTCCAAACCAGCCAACCCTAGATAAGATAAGTCCTCCCCGAGGTCACGGCCCGGTAACAGAAAGAAAAACATGGTACCAATCGCATCCCATCTTGACCAGGTTCCCCTAGGTGCGTGCTACCAAACCTAGCTCAAGCACCAACCCCTCGCCACCTAGGCCACGCGATACCCCTTTCTCCCTCTTCTATAAGACAACAACTCATCTTCCTCCTCGATATATACATGAACCTACAATTTTATAGATTGGCATAAATCAAATTATTTAGCTCATCAACAAGATCGCAAAGAAG
Source organism: Lolium rigidum (assembly GCF_022539505.1). Taxonomy (NCBI): domain Eukaryota; kingdom Viridiplantae; phylum Streptophyta; class Magnoliopsida; order Poales; family Poaceae; genus Lolium; species Lolium rigidum. The sequence goes on from NC_061509.1 coordinate 284,805,031, forward strand.
AAGGTAAAAAGGGAAGATCACAATCCACCTCACTACTCTGTTTTTTTTCCTTCTTTTACCATTAAATTAAGGTTAGAAGGTTGTTCGTTTTCTAGATTCAGCGTGAACTCGGTATGAAAAAACTATAGGGCAGCATACACCAGTAAACTTAGTTAGTGAGCCTATCTAGGACATGTTCGATCATGCAAGTAGAGAAAACTTGTGTAGACCGGGTCAACATGGCACAAAAACTTTCCCATGAAATCGCACAAACTCATGTATATAATAATAGAATCAAGACAATACATATTAGCAGCAACTCAGTTAGTAAAAAATAACACATATCACACATTTCGGTTAGCTAAAAACTCTATTTTATTTACTTTGATAGTAGAGATCGAGGTGGACCATGGTCTCTACTCGTGGTTGATCATATCTTGTCTTCTCTCTCTTTGTACACCCATGCATGACTAAGTGTACATCTCGAGAAGGTGCAAAAAAAATGTTTTACTTGATATTGGTAGGCTGTATCTCATAAAAAAGGGTTCCAAAATGATAGGTGATTGTAAAATGTTTATGTGAAAAACTCGACTTAATAAGGGAGAAGTAAGCAACTTAAGATAATACATGCAGGGAACAACAATCAAACAGTCACAGGATATACCACGACCAGTCGACTGAGAATTAGTGAACTCTCAGTCAACTGAGGCTTAGTCGTTCACAAAAGACTAGGTTACCTGGAGGACTGTACTGAAGCAGACCCCTCATTCGAATGCTAGTGGACTCGGGGGTGGACTGACCCCTCATTCGTATTCTAGTTGCTCCATACAAATACTTCTCCGGCGAATTAATATTGTAAGAGAGCATGAGTTCACACAGTGGATTGTGAGTGAGAGCTTGCGTTTCATTAGAGATTTAAGCTAGTTGTGTAGACGTGTAAATTTGTGCGACACAGCGTGAACGCCTGCAATCTAATTAAACACCATGGTGACGATGTCAGCACTAGGCGCTCTAAGAGAGTATATGCACCTGTGTTCCAGAACCTTTGAATCATTCAACAGCAGTACATAACTGCGAAATTGCCCTGGAAAATCTGGTAGTGGTCATATTTTTCTCTGGATTCATTTGCCAAGTGGATGTGCTCTGTCCCTATATATGAACCCACGGCTGCTAGAACACTTCCAACTTACTACAACCTCAGCTCCCTCCACGAACTGAGGTGCACGATGAAGAACCCATCAGTGATGCTACCCTGCGTTCTCTTCCTAGCCATCTTCTTCGCGCGACCTGCCGCTTCGACGACCTTGCGCGCCGACCTCACACACGTCGACAGCGGCCGCGGCTTCACCAAGCGCGAGCTGCTCACCCGGATGGCCGCTCGCTCGACGGCGCGTGCGGCCAGCCTCGGCGCCAGTGCTCAGGCAGCGACCGCGCCCGTGGCCAGCGGTGGTTCCGAATACCTAGTCCACTTGGGCGTCGGCACGCCAAGCCAGCAGGCCGTGGCACTGGTGCTGGACACCGGCAGCGACCTTATCTGGACGCAGTGCGCTTGCACAGCGTCAAACTGCTATCAGCAGGCGCTCCCGGTGTTCAAGCCCTCCGCCTCCGGCACCTTCGGCACAGTGTCGTGCACCGACCCTATCTGCGGCCCCAAGGGGGGCCTCCAGAACTACGGGTGCAGCAAGGATAACCTCTGCCGCTACGGCTACTCCTACGGCGACAAATCCTTTACGATAGGAACGATCATCGAGGACACCTTCGCCTTCAGCGGCTCGGCAGTGCCCAGCCTCCGTTTCGGCTGTGGCATGAAGAACGGCGGCCGCTTCACGCCCAACGAGTCCGGCATCGCTGGCTTCGGCCGAGGGCCCCTGTCGCTGCCTTCGCAGCTCAATGTTGACAGGTTCTCCTATTGCCTCACCACCATAGGAGATCAGGGGAGCAGCACTGTGTTTCTGGGCACGCCGGACAACCTCGGTGCAAACGCCCAATCCACCCCGTTCGCACCAACCCCTGCGAGCGGGGGCACCTCGTCCTTCTACTACCTTTCGCTCCAAGGCATCTCTGTCGGCAAGACTCTGCTTCCGTTGACAGCGTCTCGATCCGACGGGCCGATCATTGACTCCGGCACGAGCATCACAATCTTCCCGGAGGCTGTCTTCCAGAGCCTCCGGGAGGCTTTCGTGTCACAAGTGCCTCTCCCTGTCGCCAACGCCTCGGCCTCGCCTATCCCCGGCATGTTGTGCTTCTCCACAGCGCAGGCAGCGGACCCGAAGAAAGTGCCCGTGCCGAAGCTCATCCTCCACCTGGAGGGCGCCGACTGGGACATTCCCACACAAAACTACTTGCTGGAGGTCGAGGATGACAAGGGAAACGCTGGCGCTCTACTGTGCGTGGTGATACTTTCGTCGGGCGACCTCGACATGACGATCATAGGCAACTTCCAGCAGCAGAACACGCACATCGTCTACGACCTGCAGGCCAATAAGATGAACTTCGCGCCGGCGAGATGCAACCAGCTCTAAGTTAACTGTGGCCGGACGTGTGCATGTGCATGCGCAAATGCCAACTATACTACAGTTTTACCTACTAGCGCCCAAGTGCTTGCTTCTAGCTTTCTATGTAAAAACAAGCACAATAAACACTACGAACTCCGTTCAAAAATAGAAGACTCAACTTTGTATAGATCACACTAAAATTCGTCTAGATATATCGGTATCTAGATAAAGCCAAGTCACTTATATCTGAACGGAAGATGCATTGGCGCAAAATAAAGAAGGGAAATGCTATTTATACCTAGTGCGATCTTAGCGTTTGCCATCACAACATATGATGAAATTTTTCGCACGTACACAAAATTTCTCTTGCAACATTTTTCCCTAGTAAAAAAGTCGTGAAAAAATATAACAAACATTTCGAATGCACCCATTTAGCAGAAAAACTTATACAACAAATCCATATTTTGCTGCAACAAAATATTAAAAAAGTGTATCACTACTTGCAACATTTTGAATATACACATGTAGCAAAAAAAGCAACATACATAACAAATCTCCTGGTTGCAGCAAAAATGTTGCAAAAGTGTGTCATTATTTACAACAAAATCAACAATGCATCCAACATGTATGGCAAACACACATAATATCACAGAAACATGTTTGCAACATTGGAGAAATCCTTTTGTAGTGTAAGCCCATAAATCATTGTAGCATTTACTTGTGCCTACACAACAAAAACAATAGACACTCATACCAATTCAAAATTCCCTTTGCAACACAAGAAATTTCTAGAAAGCACTAGCCTCCACTATTAGAGAGCTTGTTGTTTTCGACCTCGCCGATGACAAATCTGGCTCATGGGAGCCTTCTCAAAGCTAGATTCGCGGAACCCGGAGCCATCCTTCCAGGCCATGCCATATTTCCTAAGTTCGGAGCATGCAACAGACTCAGACTTATACCCAGTACCGAGTCCTTGGTTCTAGCTCTCTATGTGAAAACGAGCACAATAAATAGGTACTAGTGCTAAATAAAGAAGTTGAAATGCTATTTATACCTAGTCTGGTCTCATATTTTGTCATCACATGATAGGATGAGGATTTCCCAGATGTAAGATGCCCCCCCCCCCCGATATAATCTCTACATCTATTTTGCTTGGGATCCACATAAAGTCCGCATGGTCAGTGTTCGCGGCGCATTTTCGTTTTCGTTTCTCCAAAAGATCCTAACTAACCCGCGGTACACTTCTCGACACGATAACCCACCAGGCCACCACTCACCTGAACCAACTAACAAAGCTACCCCTTGTCAGCCATTGCTGCTCTCCTCCATCTCTTATTACCCTCGATCCCCAAATCGTCATGTCGTTGAACCGTTTGGCTAGGTCATGGCGTGCGTCGATCTGGAGATCGGCGGCTAGCCTAGGGTCCTCTCCACTGATACGTCCAAAACGTATCTACTTTCCCGAACACTTTTGCTATTGTTTTGCCTCTAATTTGTGTATTTTGGATGCAACTAACACGGACTAACGCTGTTTTCAGCAGAACTGCTCTGGTGTCTCGTTTTTGTGCAGAAATCCAACTTTCAGGAAAATCCTCGGAATTTATGCGAAAGGTCCTATTTTCCCAGAATATTGACGAAGCCAGAAGGGCAAGGCAGGTGGGGGCCCGAGGCCCCCACACACTAGGCCGGCGTGGCCCAGGAGGGGGGCGCGCCGCCCTATTGTGTGGCCGCCTCGGCTGGCCCCCGACGCCCTCCTTTGGACTACTTAACGCCTTCGACCTAAAAACGCACGGGGGTAAGACGAAATCGCCAGAAGACATCCAGTACGCCGCCACCATCGCGAAACTCCATCTCGGGACCAGAAACTCCGTTCTGGCACTTCGCCGGGACGGGGAATTGGAGGAGATCATCGCCATCATCACCACCGACGCCTCTCCATCGACCAGCCATGTTTCCCCCATCCATGTGTGAGTAATTCCCCGCTCGTAGGCTGAAGGGGATGGTAGGGCATTGGATGAGATTGGTCATGTAATAGCATAAGATTGTTAGGGCATAGTGCCTAGTGTCCGTAATTGGTACTTTTATGATATTGTTGCAACTTGTTATGCTTAATGCTTGTCACTAGGGCCCGAGTGCCATGATCTCAGATCTGAACATGTTATCAATTCATGATGATATTCATTGCTTTATGATCTTACTCGCAAGTTGTATACACGTATTGTTGTCCGGAACCCGAGGCCCCAAAGTGATAGAAATTGGGACAACCGAAGGGGAAGGCGGTGATATGAGGATCACATGTGTTCACGGAGTGTTAATGCTTTGCTCCGGTGCTCTATTAAAAGGAGTGCCTTAATTTCCAGTAGATTCCCTAGAGGCCCGGCACGCCACCGGCTGGTAGGACAAAAGATGTTGTGCAAGTTTCTCATTGCGAGCACGTACGACTAAATATGGAACACATGCCTATTGATTGATTAGTACTTGGATACCGTTTTATTATTATCCGCAAATGCCCTCGCTTTGATTGTTACATGAGTTTGTCTCATCCATGCAACGCCCGTTCATCCATCTCTCGTGCCTACGATATTTTAATCCTGCTCGTTTACTATAATCGCTACTGCTGTCTTTGTTACTCTCGTTGCTCGTTATTTCACTACCGCTACCGCTATAAAACCGTTACTACTCGATAAACTCTTGCGAGCAAGTCTGTTTCCAAGTGCAGCTGAATTGACAACTCCGCTCGTTAAGGCTTTCAAGTATTCTTTGTCTCCCCTTGTGTCGAATCAATAAATTGGGTTTTACTTCCCGCGAAGACTCGTTGCGATCCCCTATACTTGTGGGTCATCAAGACTATTTTCTGGCGTCGTTGCCGGGGAGCATAGCTTTATTTGGAAGTTCACTTGGATTGATATTGTTCGCTGCAAATTCTCCATCATGGGTAAACCTCGCGATACTAAAGTCGCCATATTACCATCCACTACAAGAAAAGGTACAACTCGAGTACCTCCGTGATACGTCTCAAACGTATCTATAATTTCTTATGTTCCATGCTACTTTTATGATGATACTCACATGTTTTATACACATTATATGTCATTATTATGCATTTTCCGGCACTAACCTATTGACGAGATGCCGAAGAGCCGATTGTTCGTTTTCTCGCTGTTTTTGGTTTCACAAATCCTAGTAAGGAAATATTCTCGGAATTGGACGAAATCAACGCCCAGGGTCCTATTTTTCCACGAAGCTTCCAGAAGACCGAAGAGGATACGAAGTGGGGCCACGAGGTGGCGACACACTAGGGCGGCGCGGCCTAGGCCCTGGCCGCGCCGGCCTGTTGTGTGGGCCCCTCGTGACGCCCCTTGACCTGCATTCCGCCTACTTAAAGCCTTCATCGCGAAAACCCTAGTACCGAGAGCCACGATATGGAAAACCTTCCAGAGACGCCGCCGCCGCCAATCCCATCTCGGGGGATTCAGGAGATCGCCTCCGGCACCCTGCCGGAGAGGGGAATCATCTCCCGGAGGTCTCTTCATCGCCATGATCGCCTCCGGATCGATGTGTGAGTAGTTCACCCTTGGACTATGGGTCCATAGCAGTAGCTAGATGGTCGTCTTCTCCTCATTGTGCTATCATGTTAGATCTTGTGAGCTGCCTATCATGATCAAGATCAACTGTTTGTAATGCTACATGTTGTGTTTGTTGGGATCCGATGAATATTGAATACTATGTCAAGTTGATTATCAATCTATCATATATGTTATTTATGTTCTTGCATGCTCTCCGTTGCTAGTAGAGGCTCGGCCAAGTTGATACTTGTGACTCCAAGAGGGAGTATTTATGCTCGATAGTGGGTTCATGCCTCCATTAAATGCAGGACAATGGACGAAAGTTCTAAGGTTGTGGATGTGCTTGTTGCCACTAGGGATAAAACATCGATGCTTTGTCTAAGGATATTTGTGTTGATTACATTACGCACCATACTTAATGCAATTGTCTCGTTGTTTACAACTTAATACTGGAGGGGTTCGGATGATAACCCGAAGGTGGACTTTTTAGGCATAGATGCATGCTGGATAGCGGTCTATGTACTTTGTCGTAATGCACTCGATTAAATCTCATAGTACTCATCATGATATATGTATGTGCATTGTTATGCCTTCTTTATTTGTCAATTGCCCAAGCTGTAATTTGTTCACCCAACATCTGTTTATCTTATGGGAGAGACACCACTAGTGAACTGTGGACCCCGGTCCTATTCTTTACATCCGAAATACAATCTACTGCAATTGTTCTTTACTTGTTCTTCGCAAACAATCATCATCATCCACACTATACATCTAATCCTTTGTTTCTGACAAGCCAGTGAGATTGACAACCTCACTGTTACGTTGGGGCAAAGTACTATGATTGTGTTGTGCAGGTTCCACGTTGGTGCCGGAATCCTTGGTGTTGCGCCGCACTACACTCCGCCGCCATCAACCTTCAACGTGCTTCTTGGCTCCTACTGGTTCGATAACCTTGGTTTCTTACTGAGGGAAAACTTACTGATGTGCACATCACACCTTCCTCTTGGGGTTCCCAACGGACGTGTGTCTCACGCGCATCAAGACTGTTTTCTGGCGCCGTTGCCGGGGAGATCAAGACACGCTGCAAGGGGAGTCTCCACTTCCAATCTCTTTACTTTGTTTTTGTCTTGCTTTATTTTATTTTATTTACTACTTTGTTTGCTGCACTTAATCAAAAACACAAAAAAAATAATTGCTAGTTTTACTTTATTTACTGTCTTGCTCTCTATATCAAAAACACAAAAAAACTAGTTACTTGCATTTACTTTATCTAGTTTGCTTTATTTACTACTGCTAAAATGGGTACTGTTGAGAATACTAAGTTGTGTGACTTCACTAGCACAAATAATAATGATTTCTTATGCACACCTATTGCTCCACCTGCTACTACAGCGAGAATTCTTTGAAATTAAACCCGCTTTCTGAATCTTGTTATGAGAGAGCAATTTTCTGGTGTTAGTTCCGATGATGCTGCTTGCCCATCTTAATAATTTTGTTGAACTATGTGAAATGCAAAAGTATAAGGATGTAGATGGTGACATTATAAAATTGAAATTGTTTCCTTTCTCCTTAAGAGGAAGAGCTAAAGATTGGTTGCTATCTCTCGCCTAGAAATAGTATTGATTCTTGGACTAAATGTAAGGATGCTTTTATTGGTAGATATTATCCTCCCGCTAAAATTATATCTTTGAGAAGTAGCATAATGAATTTTAAGCAATTAGATAATGAACATGTTGCTCAAGCATGGGAGAGAATGAAATCTTTGGTAAAGAATTGCCCAACCCATGGACTAACTACTTGGATGATCATCCAAACCTTTTATGCGGGATTGAATTTTTCTTCGCGGAACCTATTGGATTCAGCTGTTGGAGGTACCTTTATGTCCATCACTTTGGGGCGGCAACAAAGCTTCTTGATGATATGATGATAAATTACTCCGAATGGCACACGGAAAGAGCTCCACAAGGTAAGAAGGTAAATTCTGTTGAAGAAACCTCTTCCTTGAGTGATAAGATTGATGCTATTATGTCTATGCTTGTGAATGGTAGATCTAATGTTGATCCTAATAATGTTCCTTTAGCTTCATTGGTTGCCCAAGAAGAACATGTTGATGTGAATTTCATTAAAAGTAATAATTTCAACAACAATGCTTATAGGAATAATTTTGGTAACAACTATAGGCCATATCCTTCTGCTAATGGTAATAGTTATGGTAATTCTTATGGGAATTCTTACAACAATAATAGGAATGTACCCCTGGTCTTGAAGCCATGCTTAAAGAATTTATTAGTACACAAACTGCTTTTAACAAATGCATTGAAGAAAAGCTTGATAAAATTGATATTCTTGCTTCTAAGGTTGATAGACTTGCTTCTGATGTTGATCTTTTAAAATTGAAAGTTATGCCTAATAAGGATATTGATAATAAGATTGTTACTACAGCAAATTCCATCCAAGTTCGAATTAATGAAAATATTAGATTGATGGCTGAATTGCATGCTAGGTGGGAAAGAGAAGAAAATGAAAAACTAGCTAAAGAGAATAATGTAGCTAAAGTTTGGACTATTACCACCACTAGTAATGATAATGCTTCACATGTTGCTACACCCCCTACTATCAATGGTAAAATAATTGGTGTTGGCAATGTTTCTACTCCTAGTGCAAAGCGTGCAAAATTGCCTGAAAGCTGCTAAAGCTGCAGAAACCGCTTGTGAAAAACTGCTGAAATTTTTCAAAATGTTGGGGACAATGATTCTATTGCTGTAGGTCATAATGATTTAGACTTTGATGATTGTCACATCTCTGAAGTTATAAAGTTCTTACAAAAACTTGCTAAAAGTCCCAATGCTAGTGCTATAAATTTGGCCTTTACAAAACATATTACAAATGCTCTCATAAAAGCTAGAGAAGAGAAACTAAAACTTGAAACCTCTATTCCTAGGAAGTTGGAAGATGGTTGGGAGCCCATCATTAAGATGAGGGTCAATGATTTTGATTGCAATGCTTTATGTGATCTTGGTGCAAGTATTTCTGTTATGCCTAAGAAAATCTATGATATGCTTGACTTGCCACCATTGAAAAATTGTTATTTGGATGTTAATCTTGCTAATAATGCTATCGAAGAAACCTTTGGGGAGGATTGATAATGTTTGTATTATGGTTAACAATAACCTTGTCCCCGTTGATTTTGTTGTCTTGGATATTGAATGCAATGCATCTTGTCCCATTATATTGGGAAGATCTTTTCTTCGAACTGTTGGTGCTGCCATTGATATGAAGGAAGGTAATATTAAATATCAATTTCATCTCAAAAAGGTATGGAACACTTCCCTAGAAAGAGAATGAAGTTACCTTATGATTCTATTATTAGAACCAATTATGATGTTGATGCTTCATCTCTTGATAATACTTGATACACACTTTCTGCGCCTAGCTGAAAGGCGTTAAAGAAAAGCGCTTATGGGAGACAACCCATTATTTTACTTTTGCACTTTGTTTTATATTTGAGTCTTGGAAGTTGTTACTACTGTAGCAACCTCTCCTTATCTTTATTTTATTGCATTGTTGTGCCAAGTAAAGTCTTTGATAGTAAAGTCAATACTAGATTTGGATTACTGCGCAGAAATAGATTTGTTGCTGTCACGAATTTCGATATGCCTCTCTGTAGGTAACTCAGAAAAATCTGCCAATTTACGTGCGTGATCCACAGATATGTACGCAACTTTCATTCAATTTGGGCATTTTCATCTGAGCAAGTCTGGTGCCTCTAAAAAATTCGTCTTTACGGATCGTTCTGTTTTGACAGATTCTCGCCTTTTATTTCGCATTGCCTGTTTTGCTATGTTTGATGGATTTCTTTGTTCCATTAACTTTCAGTAGCTTTGTGCAATGTCCGGAAGTGTTAAGAATGATTATGTCACCTCTGAATATATGAATTATGCACTGACCCTCTAATGAGTTTGTTTTGAGTTTGGTGTGGAGGAAGTTTTCAAGGGTCAAGAGAGGAGGATGATACAATATGATAAGAAGAGTGAAAAGTCAAAGCTTGGGGATGCCCCCGTGGTTCATCCCTGCATATTTTAAGAAGACCCAAGCGTCTAAGCTTGGGGATGCCCAAGGCATCCCTTCTTCATCGACAACTTATCAAGTCACCTCTAGTGAAACTATATTTTTATTCCGTCACATCTTATGTGCTTTACTTGGAGCGTCTGTTTGTTTTTATTTTTGTTTTGTTTGAATAAAATCGGATCCTAGCATTCTTTGTGTGGGAGAGAGACACGCTCCGCTGTTTCGTATGAACAAATATGTTCTTAGCTTTATCTTTAATGTTCATTGCGAAAGTTGGACTATTTCATTCATTGTTATATGGTTGGAAACGGAAAATGCCGCATGTGGTAAATGGTATCATGTCTTGAATAATGTGATACTTGGCAATTGTTGTGCTCATATAGATCATGTTTAAGCTCTTGCATCATGTACCTTGTACTCATTAATGAATAACTACATAGAGCTTGTTAAAATTTGGTTTGCATGATTGATCTCTAGAGTCTAGATATTTTCTGGTTAAGGTGTTTGAACAACAAGGAGACAACGTAAAATCTTATAATACTTACAATATGTTCATATGTGAGCTTTGCTGCACCTTTTATACTTGAGTTTGCTTCAAACAACCTTGCTAGCCTAGCCTTGTATTGAGAGGAATTCTTCTCGTGCATCCAAATCCTTGAGCCAAAAACTATGCCATTTGTGTCCACCATACCTACCTACTACATGGTATTTCTCCGCCATTCCAAAGTACATTACTTGAGTGCTACCTTTAAATTTCTATTCTTTTCCTTTGCAATATATAACTCATGGGAAAAATAGCCTTAAAAATTATCGTGGTGAAGAATATGTACTTATGTGTCTTATTTCTTAATAAGTTGCTTGTTGAGCGGTAACCATGTTTCTGGGGACGCCATCAACTTTTACCTTTGTTGAATATCATGTGAGTTGCTATGCATGTTCGTCTTGTCCGAAGTAAGGGAGATTTTCATGATCAAATGGTTTGAGTATGCATAATGTTAGAGAAGAACATTGGGCCGCTAACTAAAGCCATGATTCATGGTGGAAGTTTCAGTTTGGACAACTAATCCTCAATCTCTTATGAGAAAATTAAGCTGTTGTTGAATGCTTATGCATTAAAGAGGAGTCCATTATCCGTTGTCTATGTTGTCCCGTATGGATGTCTAAGTTGAGAATAATCAAAAGCGAGAAATCCAATGCGAGCTTTCTCCTTAGACCTTTGTACAGAGCAGCATAGAGGTACCCTTTGTGACACTTGGTTGAAACATATGCTATGCAATGATAATCCGTGTTAATCCAAGCTAATTAGGACAAGGTGCGAGCACTATTAGTATACTATGCATGAGGCTTGCAACTTATAAGATATCTTATACATAACACATATGCTTTATTACTACCGTTGACAAAATTGTTTCTTGTTTTCAAAATGAAAAGCTCTAGCACAAATATAGTAATCAATGCTTCCTCTGCGAAGGGCCATTCTTCTACTTTATTGTTGAGTCAGTTTACCTATTCCTTCTATCCCAGAAGCAAACACTTGTATCAACTGTGTGCATTGATTCTTACATGTTTACCTATTGCACTTGTTATATTACTTTGTGTTGACAATTATCCATGAGATATACATGTTAAAGTTGAAAGCAATTGCTGAAACTTATATCTTCCTTTGTGTTGCTTCAATGCCTTTACTTTGAATTTATTGCTTTATGAGTAACTCTTATGCAAGTCTTATTGATGCTTGTCTTGAAAGTATTATTCATGAAAAGTCTTTGCTATATGATTCATTTGTTTACTCATTATCTTCATCATTGCTTCGAATCGCTGCATTCATCTCATATGCTTTACAATATTATGATCAAGATTATGATAGCATGTCACTTCATAAATTATCTTTGTTATCGTTTACCTACTCGAGGGCGAGTAGGAACTAAGCTTGGGGATGCTTGATACGTCTCAAACGTATCTATAATTTCTTATGTTACATGCTACTTTTATGATGATACTCACATGTTTTATACACATTATATGTCATTATTATGCATTTTCCGGCACTAACCTATTGACGAGATGCCGAAGAGCCGGTTGCTGTTTTCTGCTATTTTTGGTTTCAGAAATCCTAGTAAGGAAATATTCTCGGAATTGGACGAAATCAACGCCCAGGGTCCTATTTTTCCACGAAGCTTCCAGAAGACCGAAGAGGATACGAAGTGGTGCCACGAGGTGGCGACACACTAGGGCGGCGCGACCTAGGCCCTGGCCGCGCCGGCCTGTTGTGTGGGCCCCTCGTGACGCCCCTTGACCTGCCCTTCCGCCTACTTAAAGCCTTCGTCGCGAAAACCCTAGTACCGAGAGCCACGATATGGAAAACCTTCCAGAGACGCCGCCGCCGCCAATCCCATCTCGGGGGATTCAGGAGATCGCCTCCGGCACCCTGCCGGAGAGGGGAATCATCTCCCGGAGGTCTCTTCATCGCCATGATCGCCTCCGGATCGATGTGTGAGTAGTTCACCCCTGGACTATGGGTCCATAGCGAGTAGCTAGATGGTCGTCTTCTCCTCATTGTGCTATCATGTTAGATCTTGTGAGCTGCCTATCATGATCAAGATCATCTATTTGTAATGCTACATGTTGTGTTTGTTGGGATCCGATGAATATTGAATACTATGTCAAGTTGATTATCAATCTATCATATATGTTATTTATGTTCTTGCATGCTCTCCATTGCTAGTAGAGGCTCACGGCCAAGTTGATACTTGTGACTCCAAGAGGGAGTATTTATGCTCGATAGTGGGTTCATGCCTGCATTAAATGCGGGACGAGTAATACGTAACCC